>NW_007051884.1:0-746 GCF_000164805.1 Carlito syrichta | reverse complement strand
TTTATTATGGTTTGTGGGGTACAGTTAAGGGTAGGTGTACAATGACGTTTCATTCAGGCACCCTGTAGATAAGAAGTGTTTTCCCATCCCCCGACAGATATTTGCTACTGTTAATCCCATCCCCCTCCCCCCTGTAGTTTCCCAGTACCATCCGTCATTTTCTCATAGTATTGCATTGGATGTTCAAGGTCCATTATATGAGTGAGAACATGTGATATTCGGATTTTTGTTTTTGTGAGAGGTCACTCAGTATTATAGACTCTAGTTCCATCCAGGTTGCAGCGAAATTCATGATTTTGTTCTTTTTTATGGCTGCGTAGTATTCCATCGTGTATATGTACCACATTTTTTTAATCCAGTCCTCTTTTGATGGGCAGCATGGTTGTTTCCAGGTTCTTGCTATTGTGAACAATGCTGCGATAAACATACGTGTGCAGGTATCTTTTTTATAGAGTGATTTGTGTTCTTCAGGGTATATTCCCAGTAGGGGGATTGCAGGATCATATGGAAGGTCAGTTTTTAGAGCTTTTAGGAATCGCCACACTGCTTTCCACAGAGGTTGCACTAGTTTACACTCCCACCAACAGTGTAGAAGTGTTCCCTTTTCACCACACCCTCTCCAGCAGCTGTTATTTTTTGAGTTGTTGATAATTGCCATTCTGACTGGAGTTAGGTGGTATCTCAGTGTGGTTTTGATTTGCATCTCCCTGATGATTAGTGAGGTTGAGCATTTCTTCATGTGTTGT
>NW_007051883.1:0-437 GCF_000164805.1 Carlito syrichta | reverse complement strand
CAAAACAAAACAAAAAACACCAAAAAATAGATATCTGTTCAATCCCCTGCTCTCAATTGTGGATTTATAGTTAGGAGCAGAATTGCTATGCCATAAGTTATTCACTATTTAAATTTCTGGGAAAGAGCTAGACTGTTTTCTATAGTGGTCACACCAGTTTCCATTTCTACCAGCGAGGCATAAATGTTCCAACTTCTCTGCATCCTCACCAACACTTGTTATTTTCCATTTATTATTATTATGGCCATTTAGGTAGGTATAAAGTGGTATATCATTGCTGTTGTAATTTGTGTTTGCCAAATGCGTAATGATGCTGAATGTTTTTTCATGTGCATGTTGATCATTTGCATCCTTCATTTGGAGAAATGTCTGTTCAAGTTCTTTGCCCTTTTTTGAATTGGGTTGCTTGTTTTAAGGGTATTTATTTTTCTTTTTTT
>NW_007051882.1:0-720 GCF_000164805.1 Carlito syrichta | reverse complement strand
TTTTGTCCTGATGATCTGTCTAAGATTGTGAGTGGTGTATTAAAGTCCCCAATTATTATGGTGTTAGAGTCAATGTCTTTCTTTAGTTTTCCTAGAAGTTGCTTTATGAATGTTGGCGCACCTATGTTGGGTGCATATATGTTTAGGATAGATATTTCTTTTTGATGGAGTGAGCCTTTTATCATTATGTAGTGGCCCTCTGTATCTTTTTTAAATTTTGATAGCTTAAATGTTATTTTGTCTGAAATTAGGATCGCGACTCCTCCTTTCTTTTGTGTTCCATTCACCTGAAAATTTGTTTCCCATCCTCTTACTTTGAGTCTGTGTATGTCCTTTCTAGTGAGATGGGTCTTTTGAAGGCAGTATATTGTTGCCTGGTGATATTTTATCCATTTTGTCATTCTATGTCTTTTCAGTGGTGCGTTTAGTCCATTCACATTCAGACTAATTATTGAAATGTGAGAGTTCGTCCCTATCAAGGAGTTCTTATTGAGTTGTTGTTCTTCCACTTGGTTTTTTCTTTTTTCTTTTCTTTTTTTTTTTGTCTTTCTTTTGGTTTTGGGGTTGGTTCGTGTATATTTTGTTCTTTTCCCCGTACTCTTGTGAAGAATGTTGTTCTTTTTTCCTTTTCTTCTGTGTTTAGTACTTTTTTAAGTGTTTCATGTAGAGATGGTTTTGTGGCTGCATAAGTTCTTAGGGATTGGATCTGGGAAAGATTTT
>NW_007051881.1:0-1136 GCF_000164805.1 Carlito syrichta | reverse complement strand
GCTGTACGGTGTAATACACGATTCTCAAGGTACGGCTTGAATGAGCATAGCCGAGCATGTTATGTCGATACTTCACATGTAGGAATGAGCATGTCAATGGTGTCAGACTGAGTGAAATGAGTGCTACACACTCACTTGTAGAAAAGCAGTGCTTGCCTTCTGTTTGAGCCCTGAAACGTTTTACCCCTTGGCGTTTCTCTAGGCTAGGAAATGCAGTCACTCTCGCGTTGGCCTTGCTGAATAAGCGTAGACGGCCTCTGTGAGGCTTGTTGTGCATGTGCATCTTCCCGGGGAAGGAGCTTTTCAAAATGTGCAGCGCTCGTTAGGGGGCTATCTATGTTATTCTCACTTTGTGCATGCTGCAACACATGAGTCTGAGTCTCGCGGTTTTCATCTCATTTGGACTTCGGCTGTGCAGAGCGCCTCTGTTTGAACTAAGAGTTCTCTCATGGGACACGCTTGGCCCATGTGCAGCTCTACGCTGCCACCCAGGGGGCGATGGGAACCCCACAGTGGAGCAAGAAGGCATTACTTGGTGAATTCCCTGGGTGCATTCTGAAATGTTTCTCCCTTTCAAATTTTTGTGTGGGAGGATACACAATTGCTCTGCCAAACGCATTGACGGAAAAGAGCTGACTGCCTTGGTGGTGCTTGTTTTGAATGTCCGTCTCCCTTGGAAAGAGCTGTGTGAGAAGTGTGCTGCACTGTGAGGTTCTGGCACTGAGTGTGCGTGCTGTCATTCCTCCTTCCCACTTGTTCCCTTTCGTGTATCTTACGCTCTACAGGGTGACTGCTTTGGCGTGCGGCTTGTCAACCTCTCCCATGCGGGAATGCTCATCTCCCCTGTGCCACAATGAGGGATCTGAGACATTCACAGTTACTTGTGGGAAGGCATTATGTGTGACCCGGGGGAATTCTGAATTGCTCTTTCTTCACACCTTCTCCTGTCAGGGAAAGCAATGAGACTGTGGATTGCTGGTGGAAGTGGCCTTTCTTAGGCCTGGGGTGCACGGGCACCTTCCTGGCTTAAGTCTGTGCCCAATGTGTGCTGCAGTGTCACCTCTTTGCTGTGACTATTATTCTTCATTGCCGCCTGCTGTAACACCTCACTCTCACTCTTTCCCCTTGATTTGTGT
>NW_007051880.1:0-806 GCF_000164805.1 Carlito syrichta | reverse complement strand
CCAATACCAAGCTGTTTTGATGATTGTAGCTTTATAGTAAAGTTTGAAATCTGGTATTGTGATACCACCTGCTTTGTTTTTTTTGCTGAGGATTGTTCTGGCTATTCTTGGATGTTTGTGTTTCCATATGAATTCCTGTGTTGTTTTTTCTAGGTCTGAGAAGAATGTTGTTGGTAATTTAATGGGTATTGCATTGAATTTGTAGATTGCCTTAGGTAAGATGGACATCTTCACAATGTTGATTCTTCCGATCCATGAGCATGGGATATTTTTCCAATTGTTCATGTCGGCTTTGATTTCTTTGAGCAGTGTTTTGTAATTTTCATTGTAAAGGTCTTTCACGTCTCTGGTTAGGAAGATGCCAAGGTATTTCATTTTTTTTGTGGCTATTGTGAATGGAACTGTGTTTTTTATTTGGGTTTCTGTTTGTTTATTATTGGTGTAGAGAAATGCGATTGTCTTTTGTACATTTATTTTGTATCCTGAGACTTTGCCAAAGGCTTTTATCAATGTAAGGAGGCCTTTGACAGATTCTCTTGGGTTTTCAAGGTACACCATCATATCATCTGCATAGAGAGATAACATGACTTCCTCTTTTCCTATTTGAATACCTCTGATTGCCTCCTCTTCTCTGATTGCTTTAGCCAGGACTTCCAATACTATGTTGAACAGGAGGGGAGAGAGTGGGCATCCTTGTCTAGTTCCAGTTTTCAGGGGAATTGGTTCCAATTTTTGTCCATTTAGGAGTATGCTGGCTGTGAGTTTCTCGTAGATGGCTTTTACTATTTGAGGTATGTCCCCGTATG
>NW_007051879.1:0-487 GCF_000164805.1 Carlito syrichta | reverse complement strand
TAAATGTAATTTTTTCATTGGCACTCTTCCTAAAAATACAAACTGTAGCTTCTCAAATTTCTCCAATTTGTTGCCAATCAAAAGAGATAAAATCTTACAAGTGATTATCTACTTGCACATGATATTTAAAATCTCTACTGATAATTTCCTGGCAAGGCCAGTGAGTTCCCTGACAAACATTAAATCGATTTTTCTTCTGATTTTTCTTCTGATTTTTTAAATTTTCCCAACTACAATGTTTAATCAAGTGATTGCATGGTCTAATACCAGGAGGCCGGGGACGTGGAAACCTAGAGAGGAATTCAGATGAAGAGAAGGTAATTTTTCATGAATTCCCCTCTTGCCTTTTTGCAAGGGGTGGAGGCGTGAGTGGAATTTTGCTTTCCATCCTCAGACTGTACAGAACTTTTCGACTGCACTAATTACAAAAGTAGAAGAAGCAAGGGTCTCAGCTACCTAGGTTTGCTTTGCGACCCAGGGTCTTCGG
>NW_007051878.1:0-348 GCF_000164805.1 Carlito syrichta | reverse complement strand
TGGGATTGTGAGTGTATGAGAGTTAGTCTGTGTGCATGCATGTGTGTACGGAGTGTGTGTGCCACAGGGAAGGAGGGGCCTGCTGGCAGACACGGTGTGGCCCCTGCCCGGCCACCGCCTGCCAGGGCATCAACCCTCCATCTTGCCCCAGTCTCCTTCTTCCTGCCCCGGGACAGCTGCCTCCGCCCTGCCCGGCCACCGCCTGCCAGGGCATCAACCCTCCATCTTGTCCCAGTCTCCTTCTTCCTGCCCCGGGACAGCTGCCTCCGCCCTGCCCGGCCACCAGGCCCTGGCAGCAGCCCGTCAGGAGGGTGTACCTCATCTTTGCCCTTCACAGAGCCCAGGCTG
>NW_007051877.1:0-666 GCF_000164805.1 Carlito syrichta | reverse complement strand
TTTTTGATTTATTGTAGAGATGATGTCTCGCCAAGTTGCCCAGCCCGTCACGAACCCGCGGGCTTAGCCAATCCACTCACTCAGCCTCCCAAGGCGCGGGATTACAGGCTGAGGCACTGAGCCTAGCTCATTCTGCTCATTTTAAGCTTAAAAAAACCCTTTATCTGGTTGCTTAATGATGCCATCAAGTATCAAGTTTCTTTTCATGGCTTTTGTTCTTCAATTCTCTTCCCTCAACTGAAGGCAGTATCTTTCTCTGGTTGTGGGTTTGCTGCCAGAAACAATCAAGGCTATTGGCATTCTTATTCATGCCCCTAGTAGGCAGAAATTTTATCTCCCAGAAAAATTTCTTGACCGTCACTCATATTAGGTAAGTCTGAATTTCCTTTCCTTTTCTGAACAAATTATTGTGGCAAAATAGGTTTTAGTTGCCAGTTGTTCAGTTCCATCTGCCTCCTGTGTTTTTCTCAAAAATGACGGTCTTTACATGGAATTGTAATCCAGAATGATTTTAGTCCCATAATGTATAGAATGGCATCTGGGGCCCAGTAGGTACTCACCAAAATTTAACAATTGAATGTCTTTTGCACATTTATTGTATACCCTGAGACTTTGCCAAAATCCTTTATCAGTTCAAGGAGGCTTTTGACAGATTCTCTTGGGTTT
>NW_007051876.1:0-947 GCF_000164805.1 Carlito syrichta | reverse complement strand
CGTTCCGGATCTCCTTGCTGATTTTTTGTCCTGATGATCTGTCTAGGGTTGTGAGTGGGGTATTGAAGTCCCCAGTTATGATAGTGTTAGAGCCAATATCTTTCTTTAGTTTTCCAGGAAGCTGCTTTATGAAAGTTGGCGCACCTATGTTGGGTGCATATATATTTAGAATAGATATTTCTTGTTGATGGATTGAGCCTTTTATCATTATGTAGTGGCCTTCTGTATCTTTTTTGATTTTTAATAGTTTGAAGGGTATTTTGTCTGAAATTAAGATGGCTACTCCTCCTTTCTTTTGTATTCCGTTCGCCTGGAAGTTTGTTTCCCATCCTCTTACTTTGAGTCTGTGGATGTCCTTTCTAGTGAGGTGAGTCTCTTGAAGGCAATAGATTGTTGCCTGATGATATTTTATCCATTTTGCCAATCTATGTCTTTTCAGTGGTGCATTTAGTCCGTTCACATTTAGGCTAATAATTGAAATGCAAGAGTTGATCCCTGTCATAAGGTTCTTACAGAGTTGTTCCTGTTTATTTGTTGTCTTTCTTTGGGTTTTGGAGTTGGTTCATGTGTGTTTTTAATCTTTTGCCTGTACTCTTGTGAAGAATGTTGTTGTTCTTTTTTCTTTTTCTTCTGTGTTCAGTACTTTCTTAAGTGTTTCTTGTAGAGGTGGTCTGGTGGCGGCGTAGGTTCGTAGGGATTGGATGTCTGGAAAAGATTTCAATTCTCCCTCATTTATGAAGCTTAGTTTGGCTGGGTAGGTTATTCTTGGTTGAAATTGTTTCTCTTTTAGAACTTTAAAGATAGGGCTCCAGGCTCTCCTGGCCTGAAGGGTTTCTGTTGATAAATCTGCTGCTATTCTAATTGATTTTCCCTGGTAGGTAGTCTGGCCTTTTTCTCTTGCTGCCTTTAGGATTTTTCCTTTCATAGTTACTTTGTTTAGGCGAATC
>NW_007051875.1:0-584 GCF_000164805.1 Carlito syrichta | reverse complement strand
CAAACAAACAAAGAACGTTCCAGAAAATAAGTTATACGTATGCATCCCAGGAATGAAAAGAACTTCTGTTGACCAGAGCCAGGATTTCTGGAGGAATGAGGGGGAGGGAGAGGGAGAGTGGTGGTGAGGAAGCATCTTTCTTTGTCAAGGGACCACCGTTAGGGACACTCCAATCTGCTCTTGGCCCCTTGACTGAGTGACCACCCCTCCTGGTTTGCCTAGCTGGTCATGTTCAAGAAAAGATGATTCAGCAATACCTACTGGATCATGGTAAGGCTGATGTCATTCAGGACCATTGTGATAGGTAGAGGGATCACAGCAGTGGAGTCTTACAGTTGGGGAGAGAGATTGGGCCCACCCTGAGTACAATGCGGGCAAGTGGGAATGACAGTCAAAGAGCAGGGCTGGGGTCAGTGGGTGGAAAATGACTAAGCAGTGACATCAGGAGTGAGGGGGGTTCTGACTAAACTGACCTAACAGGATTCCTGCTGAAGACAGGCAGGGTGATCCGCTGTGGAGGATGGGTGCTTCTGACTCAAATGACCTTTGCTGAAACAGGGTTTCAGAAGGAGGAGTGCAGAGGG
>NW_007051874.1:105405-110720 GCF_000164805.1 Carlito syrichta | reverse complement strand
GCAAGCTGCGGCGCCGCTCCACCACGTCGCGGGCCAAGCTGGCCTTCAAGCGCGGCGCGCGCCTCACCTCCACCGGCCTCACCTTCATGGACCGCGCCGGCTCCCTCTACTGGCCCATGTCGCCCTTCCTGTCCCTGCACCACCCCCGCGCCAGCAGCACTTTGAGCTACAACGGCACCACGTCGGCCTACCCCAGCCACCCCATGCCCTACAGCTCCGTGTTGACTCAGAACTCGCTGGGCAACAACCACTCCTTCTCCACGGCCAACGGGCTGAGCGTGGACCGGCTGGTCAACGGGGAGATCCCCTACGCCACGCACCACCTCACGGCCGCCGCGCTGGCCGCCTCCGTGCCCTGCGGCCTGTCGGTGCCCTGCTCCGGGACCTACTCCCTCAACCCCTGCTCCGTCAACCTGCTCGCGGGCCAGACCAGTTACTTTTTCCCCCACGTCCCGCACCCGTCAATGACTTCGCAGAGCAGCACGTCCATGAGCGCCCGCGCCGCGTCCTCCTCCACGTCGCCGCAGGCCCCCTCGACCCTGCCCTGTGAGTCTTTAAGACCCTCTTTGCCGAGTTTTACGACGGGACTGTCCGGGGGACTGTCTGATTATTTCACGCATCAGAATCAGGGGTCTTCTTCCAACCCTTTAATACATTAACATCCCTGGGACCAGACTGTAAGTGAACGTTTTACACACATTTGCATTGTAAATGATAATTAAAAAATAAGTCCAGGTATTTTTTATTAAGCCCCCACCCCCCCCACCCCATTTCTGTACGTTTGTTCAGTCTCTAGGGTTGTTTATTATTCTAACAAGGTGTGGAGTGTCAGCGAGGTGCAATGTGGGGAGAATACATTGTAGAATATAAGGTTTGGAAGTCAAAATTATAGTAGAATGTGTATCTAAATAGTGACTGCTTTGCCATTTCATTCAAACCTGACAAGTCTATCTCTAAGAGCCGCCAGATTTCCATGTGTGCAGTATTATAAGTTATCATGGATCAATATGGTGGACGCAGACCTCGAGAACAACCTAAATTATGGGGAGAGTTTTAAAATGTTAAACTGTAATTTGTATTTAAGAAGCATTCGTAGTAAAGGTGCCCAAGACATTATTTTGGCCATTTATTGTTTTGTCCTTTTCTTTAAAGAACTGTTTTTTTTTTTCTTTCTTTTTCTTCTTTTGTTTACTTTTAGACCAAAGATTGGGTTCTAGAAAATGCACTTGGTATACTAAGTATTAAAACAAACAAACAAAAAGGAAAGTTGTTTCAGTTGGCAACACTGCCCATTCAATTGAATCGGAAGGGGACAAAATTAAGATTGCCTTCAGTTTGTGTTGTGTATATTTTGATGTATGTGGTCACTAACAGGTCACTTTTATTTTTTCTAAATGTAGTGAAATGTTAATACCTATTGTACTTATAGGTAAACCTTGCAAATATGTAACCTGTGTTGCGCAAATGCCGCATAAATTTGAGTGATTGTTAATGTTGTCTTAAAATTTCTTGATTGTGATACTGTGGTCATATGCCCGTGTTTGTCACTTACAAAAATGTTTACTATGAACACACAGAAATAAAAAATAGGCTAAATTCATATATATCTTGATACTTTTGTCTCTTTTATTAAGTAAAGCTATTTTTTTTAAGACCATTCAAGTTGTAGGGAATTCAAAGGCTTTTTCAGCCAAACGAAAATGTAACTGCTCCTTTAATTTGTACTGAGATTCTAAAAATGAAAATAGTATTTTTTTTCCCTTTGTGGACAAATTTTATAAGGAGCAGGCTATTTAATAAGCACTAGCTTTAGACAATTATAGGCTTTGCAGCTGATATCTTTAAGTTACTGTGGATATACAGCAAAAAGAGAAATAATTTAATTTTATGTGCATAGCTGTTTACCCTGTGTTTATTTTCAAATCAATTAATAGAATGCTTTTTATATATTTTGTTTCAGGTATCTTGTTAATAGCACTTGGCAAATTATAAATAAATATATGTATATGGTTAGATAGAAGTGAATATAATGCACACATTTGTAATATATATAGACACACAGAGCCCTTCAGTTCAGGTACAATATGCGCTATGAATGCTGCAGACATTTTTGTTTAAATATTTGTATTTATACTTTATAAGTCAGCATTTATTTTTGTGGCTGTTTACCCACAATGAAAGAGTTCTAATAAAGATGTGCTGAAGTTGCAATATAGATTTTGCTGAAGTGATCACCTGTTGTAATGACTTGAAGATCAATGTTTATATTTTATTTTTAAATTATAACAATTTAAAATTCTAGCTATTTGGAAGGAGTACAATGCCTCTCCTTTTAAAAAATTTTTACGATGTAGAGGTGTTTATTTGCTGCCTTTAAAAATGTCTGTATAATCTAGAGATTTGTTTCTTTTGCTTACATGAGTCATACTTTTGTTTTAACTTGCCATATGCATATGTATGCATATACTGTATATGCATATATATGCAATAAATGAAAACATTTTTGAATTGTTTCAAGCAACCCAATTGCTATAATTCCAGAAAATAATTAGAAAACCTGAGTAAAAGGTTTAGTAACTAATTGGATCCTGTGGTGAATCTGTGGAGGACAAGTTGTTCATTTGTTACAATTGTATAGTCTGAAATGTGTTCTGCAGTAATGCAATAAGCTGGCTACTTCTTACAATGGGCCCAATGAAAAATAATCTGTCCCTAAGATGTTATCGTCAAACACTTAGAGAGTTACTCTGGGGGAGGGAAGGGAAAGGAAAAAAAAAAAAAAAAAAAACCCAGGGAAAAGAAAGCTGACTGAAATAGATTTGAAATTGAAATGCAAAAGGCTTAATACTGAAAAATAGGGGATGAGTGGGTTGTGGAGTGGAGAGAGAGAGAGAGGAAGAATATTTTTGCTGGAATAAAAAACTCCTACCACTTAATAATAATAACAACAAGAATAACAATAATAAATGAGAGAGAGAGAGAAATTGTGAGAGCAACACTTAAGAAAGAAAGATATGGGTCAGGAAAATTAAAAGAGCTGGAACCAAATACACACAAATGCAGAATGGACAAAAATAGACCAAGACAGCTAGTTTATCTCCTTTAAGCAGCTAGACATAATTTTATTTTCTTTATATGAGGACAGTTTCACCAGAGGGCCAAGTTTTTTGAAATTTAATAATTCTTCAGAATCAAGCATTAAAAAATTTCACATATTATCGTTTTAAGAGCCAAATTTATAGCTGATATTAAAAATAGCAATAGAGTCCAAGAGAATGAATTTAGGCAAAGGAAAATCCCCATTACACATTTGTGAGCCAAAATAGCTCGAAGAAAGGCATATATTTAGGTTGGAAAAGGGTGGCAATCTATTGTTTGCTTCTGACATGGATTTTCTCTGTGAGATGAGAATGTTTCAGCACAGGGGAAATATAGTATTTTGCTTACCAAAAGTTGAAAAGAAAGTAGAGCTCTCATTCTGAGATAAAGGGACATAGATTTTTTTAAAAAAGATTTTCTGCATGAGTTTTTTTTTTTTTTTTTTTTTTTTTTTCTGGCCACGGGAAAATAACTATACCTATTTGTGATTACATGTGTTTATTTGGATGATACAGAATAGAATTTTAGTGGCAAATTTCATACTTTGACGTCAGGAGTAAAATTGACTTCTTCGAATCCATAGAAACTAAGCATTGGAGTGGAAGTTCGACTTGGACACGTGTCGAAATTACGTATGCGACAGATACGATTAGAAATTTGTTTATTAGGTATACTAGACAGGAAAAAGGGATATACAGAGATAAAACTTTGTAAAGGCCTTGTGAAGCCCAATAAGAACATTTCATTTATCTTGATCTATCTTATCACCCCTCAAGTTATCTTCTCAAAAAAACACATGACAGTCTAGCATGGCATTTTATACATTTTTTGCATGAAACTCGTTGTAATGTTGTTTTATTTGTTGCCACGACCTTTGACAGTTAAGATTAGGCTATGTCAAAAAATAAATAAATAAATAAATAAGAAAACAAAACCAAACAGAAAAATCTTCAAAACTTTTTGAAGATTTTTTTCTTTCATACTTTCAATTGTTTTTAATGAAATGAAGGTCGTCTTTTTTGAAATTTTGGAACTGAAAGTGATCACACGTAAAACTCGAAATCCCAAATTAAAGTTTATTTTCAGGTGTAAAATATTTTACTCCCATTTGTTTAAGATAAAGTTTAAAATATTAATATATAAAACTCTGTGAAAATAATTTAACTGGAGCAGTGACAGTATTCAGCTTGTTATAAAATCAGGAACGAAGGGAACATAAAGTCTAGAACTAACAAGATTTAATACTGATGTCCTTTTGGTCATGGAAGACTCCATCTGGTTTCTATGACTTGCATACGACCAAAGCCAGAGGCAAAAGTGAGTTTTGCAGTGTATTGATTTAAATATATATTTAAGTTGGTCCATATTTCACCCAAATAGTGGATACATTTAATTATTTCAAATTATGTGTGGGGTTTTTTAAAGTCTATTTTCTACGACATTGTTGAGGAATATGCATGCATTGAAAAGGATTGCTTTTGAGAAATTAATTTTATGAATAGCTAAAGTGGTTGGTTGTGTTTGAGACTAAAAGCCTGTTGGAGAATTGAGCTAACAAAGGGTGAAGGTGAAGATCATTAGAGGTTTTAGAGCTGGCGGAGAGGGGTTGCTGGGGTTGTGTAACTGTGCCTAGAGGGCGGGGTTCCTGTACATTCCTACTTCACCAGATAACCTGCCCCCAACACCACTCCAGCTTCTGCCAGACAGATGGAACTCTCCAACATGAAAATCTGCGCAGCCATTCCAGCAAGCAGGGTAGGTGAAACTGAAATCCCCCCCTCCCTTTATTTTTCTACTTGAGGCCAGATCCTGGAGATATGGAAAGAATAGAGGTCATCTAGATTCTCTCTTTCACTACACTCGCCTGCATTCCTCTTAGAGCTACCTACCTGTAAGAGTTAAAAGGCCCTAGCGATCTTTCCCAGTGAATATTTCATGCGCGATTTTCTTTTGCGAGCATGCTTTAAACGCTTCTTTCCCCCATCCCAATCATTCCCCTTTTCTACTCTCCCTCCAGGGCCCCTTCCCCTCAATCACCAGCAGTTAAAATAATCCATCGCTTAGTTTTTGGCCCCCCAGTCGACCCTTCTCCCGTCCTAGCGGTCAGTTCTGCCGGACCTTATCCTGAGGATGTAGGCCAAGGGGGCTCCAGGAGGGGCAAATACCTGATGCACCGTTATGTTTCGTGTCTCCCTTCTCCTTCCCGATTTCTATCT
>NW_007051874.1:27613-105385 GCF_000164805.1 Carlito syrichta | reverse complement strand
CCCCCCCCCCCCCCCCAAGACTGAGGTTGTCCGAAGGATGCGAAGGAAAAAGATAAGATGACTGGGAGCTGGGAGCGCACTGACCCCACGATTGGTAAGTGAAAATGCTTTTCGGAAGGGCCGGGCAGGGCCGGGTGGAGAGTTACATGGGACTGACTGCTTTTGACTGAATTTTAAACCGCGAACTTGAGTACCTGGGCTTAAGTGTTAGTGTTTTCTTGGAAAATGTCCCTTAGCGAGCGCGCTACCAACAGGCCGAACTGAAAGGATGCATGGGTTTTGGTTTTTGTTTCCACGTTGACAGAAATCACGGTGAATCCCTAGGTAAAGAGAATGTAGACACAGCACAGGGACGTGGAGAGAAGACGAGATGGATTTATATGGAGAAGAGGTAGTGGGAAACTGAAATAAGTCCTAAAGTGTAAAAAAAATTCACTCATGGAAATATGATTTATGAGGCCTGTGGCTGCTGGGGGAACGGTGGGACTTTCTTAACGTCCAAATCCAGGGTTATTTGCTCTCGTTATTCGAGTTAAATCTCTTCTCTCCAGAGAACCAAGAAACTTGCCTATCTTTAAAGTTCCTTCCTTCCTTCTTTCCTTCTTTCCTTCCCTCCTTCCCTCCTTCCCTCCTTCCTTCCTTCCCTTCTTCCTTCCTTCCAATCGCCCTTCCTCTCCCTATTTCCACACTAACGTTGCCAGCCTCCCCCAGAGCTGGCCCTCCGCCCCCAACTCCTTGGCCTGGGTCAGGCGAGGATCCCCGCCAGGGGTAGCCGGGCGGCTCCACGTCAAGTGAGGCGCCTGGACGCGTGCGGGAGGCTTGTCTGGGCTCTCTTCGAAAGACGAGGGAAATGAGCACCGTTCTGGGCTTGACTTTGTCCCTGCTGGGAATATCCCAGTTTCTGGCTTTGGAAATCTCAGGCAAATAATTGATTCTTAATGCACACTTAGGAGACGTCGGTGTGCGCTCGAGAGCCTGGCTGTCCCAGAGTGACTGCGAGCGCGCGCCAGACACAGGTTGGCTTGGCCCGAGGCGAAAGTGGGGCCCTTCACTGCGGTGTCCTGTCACTTCGGCTTTCCGGCGCTTCGGGGACCCCTGGGTGAAGATAGAGAGGTGGCACGATGGCGGGACTTGAAGTCGCCGCGGCAGGGACCCGGCGGCGTTGTTTTCTCGGGGTTTGGACCGCTGTAGCGGAGCAGCCGAGGCTGCGGCGTTGGGGCCGCGCCGGCTGCGCGGTAGCCGGGAAAGTCCGGCGCTCCCAGGACGAGGCGGCGACTCCCGCAGAGGGTGGCGCGGGCGCTGCGCAGGGAGCAGCAACGCGAGGGCGCTCTTGCCCAGGACAAGCGTGGTGTCGCGTTCAGTAGCTCGCATTGGTTGATGCCAGGAAAAGTGACTTCAGAACCTTGGCTGGCGCGCCTCCCCACCTTTCCCTTTTCTTCTTTTTCTGTTGTGCACCCCCCCACACACACACACTCCCCTTACCCCACCCCACCCTACCTCTTTCGCTCTGAAAGTTGTTTCCTTTTGTTTGCCCGCTGCGGTTTCAGATCTCAGCACTTATCTGCTAGTAGATAAAACCGTTTTCTCTGTAATAGTCATTTTCCCCTGTTTCCACTCCCTACCCCACGTTCCTTTAGCCTTCTACCCTGTTTTGCGTCTCTGCCCAAGCCTGTGGCCTGAGGTGGACGGATCGTACAGGAAAGGAGGTCGCCTCGGGGTAGGAATCCTCTTCCAGTTAAGGTCGGCCCGAGCTGCCGACCGGGAGGCAGGGGTTCTGGTGGGCAGAGGAGCCCGCGTGTGCGGGAGACTGTCAGGAGGTTTCTCCAGCCTTGGAACGGAGACAGGAAGGAAAGGGGGATGCAGAAAAGGGAGACGGGTCGCTTCTGACTGCCACCCCCCAGCCTCCGCCTCCTGCAGGTGAGACTAAATGTCTTGCTTCAACACCATCCTCACCGGGTCCTCTACCCAAACTTGAGGTGGGCAGACATCCCGAGATCGTTGTGACCAGAAAAGGCATTTACAGTGAAACAAATAACTCTCAAAATTATGTTTGTGTGGGGGGAGAAGAGATAAAACGCCCACGACATTTTTGGTGGTCTGTTGCCTAGCAAGTATAGCTCTTTCCCTGTCTTCGGCCTTGCGGAAAAGCCGCATGGGAGGAAAGTAGGTTTGGCGATTCCTGATGGAATGAAAGGGAGCGTTCAGTTATCAGACACGTTTGGATATTCATTTTCGGCCGAAGCTGAACTTTCCTACACCGCTGGCGCTCCCTGATAGGAGTTGCCTTCCTCAGTTTACTCCCCCCTCTTCATCTCCTCCTGTTGTCTCATTCTTTGAAACAGTGCGTTTAAGGTGCAAACATAGCTTCCTCCGTAGCCGTTTTTTGATTCCGTTGATTGAGCAGGAAGACTAAAAACTGTAATGGGGTTAGGGAGAGTTGTCTCTCAGTTCTTTCATTTTCTCACTGCTCTGAAATTTAATGACCTGATCATTGTTGTTTGAAGTTAAATTATCTGTTAAATTAGCCTTAAACAATAACTGATGATATTTTCCTTTTGGATCTGGTAGCCCCTGAATACTTAGCCCTGGATGAGAAAGAGAGGAGTCAAGGAGAATGTTTGGTAATACGATATTATAAAGATAATCAAAATCAATACTTATGTGCCAGTGATATTACATAGAAAAAAAAAAGTCACGTTCAAAGTGACTGCATTTTATAAATAAGACACTGTTTAAAGGCTGGTGCTTGAGAAGCCTAGATTCAAGAATGAATGTAAATAAGCATCCTTGTTGATGAAGAAAATATATGAACATTGTATTTTCATTATTCTCCAGAACCTAAATATTCAAACACATCACACACCAGGGCTTGCTAATCTAAATCAATTCTGCCCTCCAGGGATACATATTCTCAAAAAGAAAATTTAACTTTTAGCAAAATCTAAAACATTCTTTTAGATGTTAATTTCTAGAAATCCAAAGTATATTTATTTCTTTGAGTCAAACACTAGTTTGTTTTGCACTCATTATATGAAACAATTTTGAAATAATGCAGATGGTTTCTTCCTCCTTGTTTCATAGTCCTTGCATATGCAGGCTTAGGTGTGAGAGCTTCCATCATGTATTGAGGAAATGACATTCTTACTTGTTTTAACAAAAGGCCCAAAGAACCTTTAAGTTGAAATGTACTACAGTAGTTGAAAAAAAAACTTTAAAAATAATAAGCACTATCGTGTGTTTTTTTCCTATTAAAATGCGCTGAATGAATAATTAGAGGCTAGAATGAAGGTTGGAAAATTCAGAGCAAGAATAAGGTGGTAATTTTATTATTTGATACCTTTATAATTTCTGTAATTAATGATGTAGTTCCAAAGTTTGGCAAAGCTTTCTTAGAAAAAAATAGAATACTTCTCCTACCCCATCAAAAACATACTCTGGAAGGAATAAAGTAGAATCACATAGAACTGGCATCAGGAATTGTTTATTTATTTATTTTTCCAGTAGTAGTAGTATTAGTGGAGTTGAAAAAATATACTTTTAATTACACATTGCCAGCTCTGATTGCAGGTTGGAAGACTAAAATCGATCTTTCCTACATCAATAGTGTTGTCTATTACGACATTGATTTGTGTTTATTTATGCAGAGGCTTTCAGTTATTTACTTGCATATTTCAGCATCTGCCTCTTGATTATTATCGCGGGTTGTTTTTCATGAAAGAACTTATATAGGGAGTGAAACACATTTGACAGATCCATAAGTATACCTGATAGTGAATTATGGCAACCCAAGGAGTTTACGGAATTACTTATTCATACTTGCTTTTCAGCAATTAGCAATCTGTTTCTGATTAAAACCTCATGCTGCTCGAAAACGTCCATTCTTTTCTTCACATTGTATTGATGTGTTTCAATAAAATAGAAAAACATGATTTTATCATGTCAGATATAACAGAATGAAACTGATAAACGAACCTTTTTGTCTTTTTCCATTGGCATGACTAGGTTAACCTCATAACAATAAGCTGGCCATAGGGTTTACTAATGCTGTTGATGAAAAATCAAGGTGCAACCATTGGAATAGAGAAATAAGACATCTGTTTTAAAACATCCATTAACTCTGAATTTTACTGGGGTACTGCTGTTGAATATGACATTCTGGAGTTCTTGAGCATATGTTAAATGCATGTATACACTCGTATATGCTGTGGTCCAGTGTATGTGTGTGACTATGACTTACGAAGATAGGCAATTCTCTTAAACTAACACCTCCCATGAATGTGATGTATCGGAGTTCATTTGAACAAATAGGAACGCTAAAGACCACAGAGTATATATCTTTTGTAAGTACAGGACAATAGTGGGAGATTGAGATGCATTTTTGTTTGTGCTTTTCTTATCACCCTTACAAAATATTGAAGGGTGTCTTTGAAAATATCAGAAGTGAAAATGACCTAATTTATTGAAGGCTATTTAGTCCTCATTTTACAGGACTTTTGTCGCAGTTTGGAGGATGACTTTTTCCTTGTTGACAGTTTGAAATACATCTACCAAATACTGTTAACAGTCCTATTCTTTTGCGCCACCCACGCCCCCAGTTTTGCCAGGAATATAAAAAGAGAAACATTAACCAATTTTCTTTTTTAGAGCTATAGGGTCTTGGGAAATGGAAAAGGAATTAGTCTCCTCACCCTGACGAGTTTTCCTGAAACTACTTATCCTTAGCGTCCGCTGTGAGAGGTGGAGCAGCGCAGTCCGGAGGCTGCAGGCAGAAGCTGGGCGAGTCCCGAGGTTTAAAGTTTTGCAGAAGCTTGAAAGGAGGAGCAGCAGGGAGAGTTTTGATTTTGTTTATATTTTTATTTTTTCTGTCTTGTGCCAAGTCCTTGAAGTTAACACAGTGACATGGCTCTTGTAGGACCAAGCACTCTTGGCATTCTGTCGAGGTTGAGATTCCAGAGCATCGGATGAACAGGACTTATGACTAAGGCGCGCTGCCCTACCCCTCCCTCCGTCTTTTTACGCACGCACCAGCTCGTCCTCACGTGCATCGGGGTAGTGGACAGTGTTGACTTGAATTGCTCTCCCTCGCTCCAAGTCTTTCCTGTGAATGAACCCGAAAACACTCGACAGGTCGTGAATAATCGTTTTAATGAGTGTGCAAAGCGTGCGACGGGGTGCACCGAGCTGTCGGGTTAAACAAACAACTTGTACCCTGACCAAATCCGATTGTTAAAGTGCAAAGTGATGTCAGTACCATTTCCATTGCCTTTCGGAAATCCACAGATCTGACACGCGGGAGTCCAATTTTCCCCATTAAAGAAAAATAACAATATTTTTCAACCGTGTATGTGATCTTCTTTAATATTAATCTGAGCCAAAAAAAAAAAAAAAAAAACCCTTCATTTCAGAATCAGAGAATTAGTTGTCTGTCTCAAAAAGCAAATCAAAAGAAAAGAGGAGGTAGAAATCAGAATATAAAAGACTGAGGGAGAATTTCTTCTTGATCGCTCATACATCATTGCTAGTCAATATTGTAAAAATCTTATATTTGTTTATAGCTCACTAGAAGCAAATGTCAAGTTACCTATATCTAAACAACTGGGTTGGTCATTTAGTCTTGCACTAAGACTGAAATCTATAGACCTGGAAGAACTTTTTAAATAAATTTAACTAAAATGTTTATTGTTTATATGGTAGCCTGTGAGACAATGAAGGTGTAAATAGCTTATCCATTTATGCTTTCAAGGAAAAGAGTTTGGAAGAAAGTAATGGAAAAGAAACCCTAATGGGCCACCATCTAAAACAATTACAAATGAACTCTTCAGGAATCATACTTTCCTTTTTTTGCACAACTGCAGTGGGGAAATATTTTTGTTTCTTTCTCATCCTGTAAAAAGATATACTTGAAATCAGTCACATGTCCTCGTTTCCTTGTTCATTCTTTTATCATCTTTCAGAACTCCAAATATTAAATACCACATGAAGAGTAAGAAAATATAACCTGAAGAAAATTTAAAATATCTCTTTTACATATCCCCTCTAAAAAAGTCCGTGAAGAGGAAAAATGCGTAAAATGTTTCCCCTACCAGCACCTTATATACATTCTCAAATCAAACAAAATGAACATAGTGATTGGAAATGTGTTTTAGTCCCACAGATCTAGCTTCTCCAATTCAATGACAACATAGGGAAACCAAATTTGCTATTTTTATTGGATTAAGTATTGTAGATTATGTATTTTCTGTATGAAACATTAAATCTGTGATGCCTTAGAATCTGCAAGATTATTTGTCCATTTGCAGTTGTAGTCAGTGTGGAGAAATGAAAAGTTGGGGATATAGTCCACTTAAATATGGAAGCTCAGCATTTGTTCACTTAACTTCTATTGGTCATTTTGTTATCTACATATCTGTGTGTCTTTCTGATCATCTATATCATATACAAGTATGCCTATATACAATCGACTGCAATTGAGTTAGTTCACTTAAAATAAGGCCGAGGTATGTGACAGAGTAAGAAATTTCTTTTTTTGTATTATTGTTATTATTATTGACATCTCACCCTGTTGCCCAGGCTGGAGTGCAGTGGCAAAGAATTTCCTATAAAAGTAATTGTAGTTTTATTATTATGGTGGCTAGCTTTTATACATCTGTGTCAATTTAGCCCCAAGTGGATAAAATAGAAGATATTGAAATTTGGTTTCCATCACCAAAACTTGGAAGAGACAACCAGGGGTTTGGGGCATTGTTTTTGTCGATTTTGACTGTTATTTAGTAATGTCTATATCAGCATATCAATTTGAAATAGCCTATATTTTCTAGAGATTTTACCGAAATTAGTATTAAAAACTACGAGCATGCATTTTAAAATTGTTTTCAATATTTTGGGGCACACACTGGGCTGTGCAGATTTTGCCTAAACAGTTTTGTTCTCTGTGGGCTGAGGAATTTTTAGGCGTCACTGAAAGAGCTGCATCCATTTCTGCTTTAGATACGCAAACAGCAAAGCTAGAGGGTGCGTCTGTTTTTGTGTGTATATGTGTAGTTAAAGAACTACACTATCAAAACATTAATTATATTTGAAAGAGAGCAGAGCTTGTTGTGAAGAGAATTGCATTACTGAATTTATATTCCATGGAATCTGTCTGAGAGGGCTGAAACCGTATACCTGTCTTATATGATGCACCCTCTTCAGAGAGGTGCACAGCAAGAGTTAAGAGATGCAGGAGGCAGACTTGAAGGGGAGTGATCTCAAATGTTTGGATGGTCCTGAGGAGAGGGAATCCACGTGAACATGCACATCACATGAAGAATATACATAGGATCTTTGTTCTTTGTCAACAAAAACAAATGGAATCCCCCCCCCACCAAGCAAATCACAGAATGATCTTAGCATAATTTGGGGGAGGGGAAGTGGTTGAGTGACTAATAAAATTTGTGTTACCACATTTTTGATCTCTAAGTCCATTTATTTCACAGCTGCCAGATTTTATATCCAAAAGTTAGGTTCTCTGCTTCCCAAATCCTACATTGGTATGAATCATCTCTGATCATTTTTAGTTTTTGGCTTAATGACTAGTTTTCAGCTTTAAATTACCAATAAACTAATTAATCTGACTAATCTTCCTAAACTTCTGTTGAATGATATAATAGCTGTAACAACAACAAAAATAACAAAAACTGCAAAAATAATGACAAAAATAAACTGTTAGTAGTAATAATGCAATAATAATAGCAGAATAATAATGCGATAATAACGGATGCAGAAAGAATTTTAAAATAATTTCTCTGGCCGACAGGATGAAGATGGAATCCATTTCCGTTTGAAATGTGTGTTCCACAGCTGCAGTAAGGCATTCCTCTGATTTCTTGTTTTGTTGGTTAGATGGATGATCTGTTCCAGCCCAACTCAAGTTTCCTAATAGAGACTCCCTTGGTTTAATATGGTAGATCTTTTTAATGGGACTGAGTGCCCATTCCCCTTCACTGCTATGAACATGTTGCCTTGCGGATGCCATTCCCAAATAAATCAACTTGGGAAGGAGACTGGGAGCAAAGACAGACATGTGAAGGGATTCTTGAGTAGAGGAGGACCAGGTGCCTTCCCACTGGGCCCTGCTGGTGAGTGAACAAGTCGTTGTATCTGGGAAGCATGTTCACAAAACTCAGGAGGTGGAGAAGGGCAGTTACTGTGGTTCCTGTGCGTCCAAAGAGATCACTGGCCCTGAGAAACCCAGCTCATAGGGCAAGGCACAATATTAGGAATTAGACCCCTCAGGATGAACTCTTTTGATTCCTTTAGGGATAGAGAGATGAAAAGGACAATGAAGTGAAGCGAGTATAAATGGAGGGAGAAGAGTGGTTAGTTAAAGATGTTACTAACTGGTGGTAGTCTAGCAAGTAAAGCTAAGTTCATTCCTTGAGAAGCAGGGAGAGGTGCTTTTGTGAATTGTAAATCTGCCAAGGTCTATTGTTCTAGGTGTGATATTCCTAGGACTAGGTTGGAAAGTATCTGCCAGTCTGTATCTGCAGTAATCCAACTCTCCTCTCAGTCCAATATTCTACCCATCTCCTGAACTCCCAGGCCCTCCCCCTTCCCCCCCCCAAAACAAATGGAATAAAATAAAAAGAGTGGATGGGGAGGAAGTTTGACTCAATATTTATCAAGCAGATGTTGAGGTTAAAGCAGGTTGTTTTTTGATAACTGCTTTCATTTGTGAGAAGGAAAAGCTGGTTAGGAGAGGAAGGATGGTTATGAAAGAGGAGAGCAGAGACTGAGATGGAAATTCCTTGGCAGCCCTGTGGTTAAAGACAAATGCAGACTTTAGCTTAGAAGAAGGAGAATTTTGAGTCAAGGAAGGGTAATCCTTGAACATATTTGCTTTGCTTCATTTTCCTGCAAATTAATGTAGCCTTGAAAATTTATGAGAAAGCAAAATTTGCAAATCGATGGTCTGCAGATCTCAAAAATTACAAAAAGAAAGGCTCAAACATCAATAGCCAGTTTTGTCCTCTAGAACACTTTTAAATATATTGTCTTCAAACTCACATATACACGTAATCCATAACACTAAACCAAACAATAGTCAAAGGAAGAAAACGAGGGATAAAAAGAAAGTTGCACCCTCCTTACTGTAGGGCCATGAATCTATCTCTTCACCTTTCAAGGCAGGAAGCCTGAACAATCCTTTGCCATTTCTTCTAGTCTTTTCATTTTTAAAAAGTATGAAAAAAATGCTAGTTCATGAGAGTATTATTTCATTAAAGATCTGCAAAGAATGAGGAGCTTTCATTTCTGAGGGTAAATTCACTGAGGTGATGTTCAGTCTTACCCTGCCCAAGTCTGAAATGAGAGAAAAACAGCTCCGGCTGTAACTGTATATCAATACACTCTTCAATGGTACCTCATGTTTTCTCCCTGCACTAACAATAACTACTAAATTCACACCAACTCTTCTGGAAGTACAGTTCTGCAACTTTAAATTAAACTGGAGCTCCCCATATAACATTCAATTCTAATTAAAATATTTAAGGAAAAATATTCTACTATGTGACTGTTTATTTGTTTGAATTGTTCTTTTGATTAAGAGACAAACTATCATTTGTTTCAAAAAGAAAATTTTTAAAAATCAGCATTGCCAATAAGAGTAGCTTTCAATCCTGTTACATGCATTCCTAAACTATGGCTTTTGAGAATTTATTTTCCAACATTGAAAAATTCCAAATCAATAAGGAGATGCATAACTGAAAGAAACTAAGTTTAATATTTCTGTAATGGGGTTATTTGACAGAAAGAAAATAAACAGTAAAAGCAGTTGTTTCACAAAGTACTAAGTTATGCAGACACTCACGTGTATGCAGTTTATGCACCCACTTAACAAAATTAGTAGGCTTCTATATCCTAATATCTTAACAGATCTTAAGCTAAACAGATATTTATACCATATAAGTGCTTATAAATGCTCATACCTATATACTATATACACCATGATGCATATGGTTCAAATATGCATGTTTATTTTTATAGAAAATAAAAGTTAAACAAATATTAGTATTTCTAAGCTTTGGTCATTAACAATTGGGGTTTACTTGTTATCTGTAAACACTGAAGGAAAGCCAGAACCACTACATTCTTCTTAGATTATATTATGAAGCAAATAATGCTTTCTGTCTTGGGGTGTACAAGAGTGAGGAATTTAGGGATGGGTGTAATGAAGATCTTTATAGCTTTTCAGCAAGCCGATATATAGTAATTTTATTCTTTAAACATTCACATTCTACCATGAAATAAAATAAACACACACTTTCAAAAACAGAAGAGGTAAGCCCAAGTCAAGAGAAAATATATGGTACTTCAGAAAAATTCAAATGATGCTTACTAACATTTTTTCCAGCAAAGAAGTTTTCAAAGCAGATTTGGCCACATCTGTTGCACAAGTGGCAAAGCAAAATATTTTAGTAATGGGCTGTAGGGGGATTTAATGGACTGACACTGAATATTTATGAAGAGTAATATTACTTTGAAGAGGGTTGTGTGATTGTTTATCATGCTCTTTAAAAAAAAGGTGGGGAGAGAAAGGTTTTGGAGGGTGGATATGTTCAAGCATCTCAGCTCTTGCTAATGGTGAAATGGTATGACCTTGGTAGAGTAGGAAAGGTTTTTATGACATGAGAGGATCTGCAAAAATCTGTTGGTCCTACCATGTTTATTCTTTTAGGTACACATTTCAAAAACATATCTTTTCCACTAGGCTCTCATTTGTAGTCACGGCTTCACAGACAGCAGCCAGTTTGCATTAAAGTGTGGTCCAATGCATCAGTCCAGTTTTAAAAAAGAAAACAATGGGCAGGAAAAATAAAGTTACAGTCTCATCAATGAAATTCTCTTTGGCAGTTGGAGAACAAGGAAAAGGGAGGCTCCAAAACAGGCTAGTGGGAGGAGAGTAATACTCTTTAGGTGAGTTTTGGGACGATGGTAAGTAAAGTGCCGTTCAGAAATTGGGATTAATCGAGCAGTTTAAATACAAATCTGCCGGAAATCGGAAATCGTGCTCGGTGCGAATGAAAATGAAAGAATTTATGCATATTCTAATTTTCTCTCTTTGGCTGCTATTTTGGAGGAAGAGACTTCTTTTGCTGATGGTGGGACTTTTTTGTTCTGCACAGGAAATGTGTAAATGAACACAAATGTTCCCCCCCCCTTCCCATTCCTCTCCTCCATTCTCCCCTCCCCCTTTCAACAATCCGAAGTTGTTAGGGTCCCCAGTTCCGCAGCCACTGATCCCAGAGTTTCTTCCCATTCCCAGGATGGCAGGGGGCAGGCAATGCAGGATCTGGGAGTCAGGGTCACTAGACTTTTGGAAATTAGAGTTTCTGTTACGTCTTTGGACATTCAAAGAGAGAGGTAAAAAGGTGTAATAAACTTAATACGAGGAAAAATCTCGAAAGCCATTTCCTCTCACAACCGAGTTTTCAGTGACGATTAGGTTGAAGAGAGCTTAAAAATGATGTAATAAACCGCGATGTGAAGATCTACTGACCATCGGGGCCAAGTCCGAACACCTTCCCTCCCACGCCTTTTGGGAACAAACGGAGATGGGTGCGTTTTAATTTGATGGAAACTCTAGTTCTATTCTGAGGCCAGCCAGTTACCTAAAGCTGAGAACGAGTGAAGTGGCTCGCCCGGCCGTCTTGGGATTTGTGGAACATGTAAGGGACTCCCGAGATGGGCTAGTAAAGTGTGTGGGACGAAGGTAGAGGCGGGGGCGACAGGGCGGGGAGAGGGAGGGAGAGGCGGATTGAAAGAGGGAGAGTGCTCCCTTCTCCCGCGTTAGCAGGGCAGGCTAAGAATTTCAGAATTCATTTGGGGCGGAGCGGGGGAAGCAAGAGACACACTCCAAGTTTCTATCTTCTTTTCCACCTCCCGGATAAAAAACCCGGAGACAACCTTCTTCTTAACCATTTGAAAAGAACCTCGTGGTACCCACCCCCATCGCCCGCTCCCCGCCCCCACAGCCGCTCACAAAGCGCCACCCGGGCCTCGGGCGTCCGCAGAGGCCGCAGCCGGTTCAGCGCCCGACTCACTGCCAGCCGCGCCGGCCCGGGTTAGAAGGGCGGCGAGAATGAAGGGCCCCCCGCCCCACAGACGCCACTGCACGCCCCTCCCTCCCATTTTCGGCGCCCCCCCACCGGAGCCCTTGCGCCCCCAAGTTCCCGCTTTCAGCGATCGCGTCCGCCCGGCCCCGGCCCCGCGCCCTCGCCAAAAGTCTTCAGCCCTCTGGGGGGGGGGGGGGGACGCCGCTCGGTCAGCACCCCAGCTCCCGCCCGCAAGGCCCGAGGCCAGGTGTGGGTTCCCGTCCCCGCGCGGCGGGGGAGACACACAAATTCCCCTGTGAAGACGGAGGGAGAAGATCGCAGACCGTTCCCTACAAACCTCACGTCAAGCCACACTTTGGAAGCTCTCCGGAGAAGCTCAAAAATCCCTATTTTGCAAAAAGCCTGCTGTGGTGGGATGCGGCCCTGTGGGTGGTGGGAGAAACCCCTGGGAGGCCTCGTGCGGCCTGAGTTCCCGAGTCACGCCCTGAGCACGGACATTTCTCCCGCGCCCTGGAGACGCTGCACTTCCGGTCTCCCTCTCCGCCGGAGGCGACTCTTCCTCGGGCTCATCGGACCCTGCATTTCCGGCCCCCCAGCTCTCCTGCACTTCCGCCCAGTCACGTGGGTGAGGGATAGCGGTGCGAGCTATTTTCTCCTGCTTCCAGGTGGCTGGTGGGGTCTTAACTTGTTCCCTTCTGCTTCTCTTCGTTTTGCATTTCCTTTATTTGTTTTATTTTTTTAAACTTTCTTAAATTTGGGATTTGAGAGAGCTGGAGTTGGAGAGAAAAAGCCCATTGAAGACAAATCTTTTTTGTTTTTTTCAACCACCTGTCCTTTTCTGAATTCCCTGAACAAGATCACAACAGTGAGGTTTAGCCTCTTTGTTTCCCTCCAGGACCTAGGGCAGTGTTTGCACGTAGGCCTGAAATGAATTTTGAAATAATTGCTAGGTAAATGATATTGCCTCTTTAGGCATATGGTGTTAGTGAGTGTTCTCCAATCAGCTGACTCTTGACCTTTTTTTTTTCCCTGAATTCAGTTGAGAGGTTGATAAATACGTGGTTTTACAGATGCATAGGTGTTATGTATTTAAGAACTTTCCCAAACAGGTGAGGGGGATCCTTAAGAATTGTTGAAGATATTTTCTTGAACTTCATATATATGGGGCAAAATGCTGTGATTTTTTAGATTTGGGAATTTATCAGCCCTTCTGTTAGACTTTTCCTTTCCATTTTGCTTTATTTTAAAATAGTTTGACTTTCTCTGGTAAGAAGTTAAACCTTATCAAATGAGTTAAAATTATTGTTGTAAACTTGAGGCAGAAACTAAGATCTCATATTTGCTCTTCCTGCTGTTGTAGTTTAACCATTGTAACCTTAATTCACTTTTATGTTTGTCTTCTGCATCATTCAGCAGTTCTTGTTCACTACAACTTTTGTTTTTCAGTGCCTTAAGAACTTTTTGTAACCAGGAGATAAATTAAATTTAGAGTTGTATAACTGTGAGCCAGAATTCAGTCAGCATATATTAAATGGTGTATTCTACTGAGCACCAGTTGTGTAACCCATGGACTGTTCTCTAGAACATTTAATGACTTGTCTTCATTGACTGTAACATATTGAAAATATGAAACCAATGACCTAATAATAATGAAAGTAATTTGAAAGGTTATAATTGCTAATCATATATAAAGCATATTTATTAGTATCATTAAGAGGTGTTAGAGCGATATAAGTAAGACTTGTTCCTATCCTCTGGGAACTTACAATCTAGTTGGGCATAAGTAATGAAATATGAATTAATGGAAATAGCTACAAAGTAATATTTGGTGCCTGGCATATTGATGGCATTCAAGAAATGACTGTCTCACATTAATGACAATAATGCCATTCTTACAGTATTATATTTCTGCTGTAAGAATGGCATTATTGTCATTAATGTGAGACAGTGGAAAATAATTAGGATAACTTTCATGGAAAAAACAAAAACAAATTTGTATTTTATATGTCACATATGTAGATTGGAATATGCAAGATGTTTTTGTGTGAGGGGGTAAGTGTGGTATAAATCAAGATGAGAACAATGTTTGATGAGATGGAATTTGGTGGTAAATTATAGAAAAACTTAAAGACCGTGTAGAGAAATTTGTATGTGGTAGTAGAAGTGACAAAAACCTCTGGTGGCCCTATGAGCAAAGGATGACATGATTAAAATTGAGTTTTATTTTTTTAATGATTCCACCCAGCTACTGAGTGTAGGGAAAACTGATAAAGAAACAATAGGAGAAAAGATTTTGAAATGTGATATTGCTAGAGAATGGCTATAGCCAGAACTATCATTATTAGGCCCTTTCTCCCCAATTTTTATGCAATGGAAATTACATTGAAATGATGAAATAAGAAATTAGTCTTGAATAGAACAAGAGCTGCTGTATCACTGGAATCAATACTACTCTTGTAGTCTTCATTACTGGTTGTGATGGGGATGTTAGACATTGACAGTTGGTGACTAACCTTAAAATATCTTCATCACCAGCTAAGCTGTAACAGTCTTTTACATTTAACATATCTACCCATTATTCAGTTGTCATGTTTCTCAGCTGAGGTGATTTTGTCTCTTCCCTCTACCAGGCAATGTCTGGAGACATTTTTAGTTTTTGTAACTATAGGACCATTACTGGCATCTAGTAGATGAAGGATAGAGATATTGCTGAATGTCCTAAAATTAACAGGACAGTCCTCCACAACACAAATTACCCAAAGTGTCAACAGTACTGGGATTGGAAAACCCTCAGTTATGGAAATGAAGCATGAGCTCTAACTCTGGAGAGCTGCACTATGAATCCCAGGTCCTAACTTCTATTTTAATAACTAATACAATTGAAGAAATGTTTTACTTAATGAGACAAATATAACTCTGAAAATAACAAGTAACTCTGTCTAGCCCCGAGGCCTTAGAAACAGGAAAATCAGAAGGGTACCTACTTGAATTTTCTACTTTTGGTAAAATGGAGTTAGATACCTTCCTTAAAGATTTGTCATCCAAATGTTATTTGTTAAATTAATAAAATATGCCTTTTGAGTTGCTTAGCAACTTATGGAAAGCTTGCTTTTTAGAAGTTCATTTGTTTGTTTAAAACCTGGGTAGGTTACATATTATTAGTTACATTACATAAATCAACAAAGAAATGTACACTGAAAATGGAATAAGATGTTTCAACACATTTTCTACTCTCCATGTCTGGCAATTAAAACATTCTAATTGTCTGGTAGAATTGCATCAAGTATTCGACAAACATTATTTATGTATGAAACTTCAACATAATATTGAGTATATAAGAGAACCAAAGGGGAAAAATTAAGCAGGTTTGTCATAAAGTATGTGTTTATCTTAACCTTTCTTCTTCAAAAATCTTATCTACTAAGTACTTTTATCAGACACTAATTATATGCTTTCTGAATAGAATTTCTCCAACACCCTTCAGTGCCTGCACCCTTTAATCATATCTCATTACATCTACCTAATCCATATCTTTTTCACATTGCCAGGGCTCATTAACAGTTTTAAAAGCCAATCTTGGACATTATCATTCCTTGCAATCAGAATGAAAATAATGCCAATAATATTTTATTTCTAAAATGTAACGGATCATTGAAAATTTGTTCTGAAGCCATTTCTTCTTTAAATATTAATGAGAAATTAACTTTCTAATATGCATCAAGCTAGCAGGACTGGTAAGATGTGTCTGAAAACCCTGAAGCACCTTTCCGAAGAAGTTATTTTTATAAGCTGTTTTAACAGTGGATCATCAGTCACTTTGAAGGGAAGTGATCCTTGATTAACAGTTGGCTGATAGTGTGTTTCCACAGATGTGTGGCAGCAATACAGGTGCTACCTATGAAAAAGTACAGGTAATTCACAGAATCTAGGCATTTTCTTTTTCTGATTAAAAAATATAAAAGCTTAAATGGGTCATCATGTTTTTATATTACCCCATTTAATAGTAGTAAAGGCAAACCAAATGTCTCACTAAAATAATGAATTATAGGTACCATGATTCCCATAAATATAAGGAAAAGATTATAAGTTTGGCTAATACTTTATTCCATTTGATTTTCTGATTTTAGAAAAGAAAGTCCTTATCAAAGTTGCAGTTAAATGACTGAAGTAAAGCCTCATATATAACGACTTCTTAGGGCTTGGAAGTCCAGTCTTGTCTCTTAGAATGTAATTGCATAGGACTAACAAGTTATTCTGTAAAATGGAAGCTTTCTCTACCATTATAATCAAGCTTGAGATTATTTTTAAAAGTTACTGGGAAAGTTTAATGGTCCTTTATTTATTATGCACATACTGTTAGGTTATAGACTTTGGGAAAAAACACTAACCAAAAGTTATTGTCTGACAGCACAGTTTTTGGATTAAGTACCCCAAACTTTTGTTCATTAGTATTGGAGACATAATAAAGTTTCATTTCTTTTTAATTTTTCCCCATTTATCAACTCTGCCAGATAGCAGTTATGTCTTATGTTGATAGTTTTATTAAAGATTTATTTAGCTTTCTTTTCTTTAAAGTATATATATTTTTTCTTTTAGAATTGTGTTTTTCTTCTGACTTATCTTTATAAATATGATTCAGCTGGTTGTTGACTATAGGAAACTGTTTATTAAGTAGAATCAAGTGAAACTATATGATAAGGAGTTTGGCTTGTGCCTTATTTTTTTATAGTTGCAGATTCTAAGTATTGAATAACACAAGACAATTAAATTTTTAGGATCCATGACATAATTTATTTCAAAATTTACTCTTGGCCATTTTTATTTTGAATTCTTTTTATTTCTCTAATCATCATATTTGGGGGGTAACTTTATATATGTTCAAATATACACAAGTTGTTCACATCTTTTTTTTTTTTTTTTGCCTTACCAAAATAGCTTGAGTAGGCAGATCTTACCAAATTTCTACAGTGACATGATAGGCAATGTTTATTTTAATAAAATTTCCTTCATTTTATTATCAACTAATTAACCCTACTAATAAAAAATAAAATTTGGTAAACTTAGCAGATTAGTAAAAAGCCTCAACAACTTAAAAAATTACAAACACAGTATTAATATACTTTTAAAATTGTTTTTGCTTTTGTAACCTAATTTTTATTTTTATTATTAAGAAATGTTGCATTTTCTGTACTGATCATCTATTTCCTTGTACTATTTGTGTTTTTATTTTCAGAGGCTTTTCACTGGTCAATACAATGAAGACTGGCGTGATCATCCGCTTCGCACCAAAGGATATCTACTCATCGATGTGCTGTTATCAATCAGAGATTTTCAAGTATGAGTTCTCCAACTCAAAGAAAAGTAGCTGGGCCCAGGCAGAAAGGCATTTGGGGAGGAACCGCATGCCCTACAGTGCTCATGATGTGTGTCTCCAGAGAAAGTTGCTTCAGCACTAAAAATAAACAAACAACAAACAACAACAACAAAAATATTTTGCTGCAGTATCCTCCAATCTCTAAACTACTAGCTGGTTTTCTAAGTTCATCCAGAGCTCTCCCATGTTTGAATTCCTGGTCATCTTCCTACTCTCTGGCTCCACATATGAAGAAATAATAGTGCAAGAATAAAATTATTAGTTTCCCTCTGATTGAATCATTCCAGTTTTGAAGCACCATGTTGGATTAATTAGCCTTATAATAGCATTTACTATCACCCACACACTATTTGTGGAAAAGTGCTCCTTTTGACATTTGCCTGATTTGCTCTTGAAGTTCAGAGCACCATGGCAGCATAAGGATTGAACAAATTTAACTTTTTCATTGATGAGGTGCAACTTACAGCACCGTCCTTCCCTGGCACTGTATGCCAGCTTTTAGTTACTTGGGACCACATCTTCCAGTGCTACAGTTCTTGTGTTAAAAGGTTTGGTGCCATTATAAATTGGCATGGAGAAGTTTGAGGAGCTTTTCCCTAGCAATCAGGATGTATGTTATAATAATTGAATCCTGTAGCTGTGTTGCTTCTACTAAGTGAAAGAAAAAGAGAATAGTTTCTATTATTTATCGTCACTCATTTTTCATAGGCAGCCAGATTTTTTAGTGTCTTACTATCTTATTTTGGAATTTTTTTTTCAATTCTTATTGATCCTTATAGATTATAATGAGAACACCACCAGTAATAAGTTTGAGCTAAAGGACATAAGAGGAGATTGCCCTTTGATTGTTAAACTTCAAGAGAAACAAAAAACAGATCAGCATACACGTGCAAAATAGCTGAAAAGACCAAAGTAATTTCTCTGCTGAAGGATTTGACTTAAACTAGTGGAAGGTATTAACATATTTATAGAAATAATTTTAGCCATAAAAAGCAGATATAAGAACGTCAAAAGCAAGTTAGGAAACCCTATTCAAACATGTTTCCAAGATGGAGAAGGGGATTTTATTTTAGTGAACTTCAGTCTCAATGACAAGACCATTACTATTGTGAATGAATTTCAGACTTTTAAACTTGATGCTAGTAGACATTCCATCCATAAAAAATATCTTCATTCCAAATTTATGTTTTCCAAGCAATATTCTGATTATTATTTGGCTTTCAGATGGCTTTGCTCTGAGAAAATACACTGAACACACAAATTTCATGTATACTATTTAAAACGGTACTTTTAAGTGAGCAATGTTCCAGTCCTTCAGGGAGGATTTTCTCATTTATATGTCGTAAATAAATAATTTGGTTTCTGGGTCAAAACATTAATAATCTTTTCCTTTGCTGTGTATGTACCTTTGATACAAGAATAATTTTTTCGAATATTGACCAATCAGGGTGAAAGGTTTCCAGTCATGAGGGACAAAATCAGAATTATATTTTCCAAGGTCAGCCCTTCCTGCCAACCTTTCCTGTAACACAAAAGTGCACATAGAAGTACACAGGTAGGAAAGTAGTTGAAGTGAATTATCCTTGTTCAAACAATAATTTGTTGGGACTAAATAGTACACACTATGCAATATTATACATTACAAATAGCCATAATATAGTTCAAAAGAACTTCTGAATCCTGGATTCATTACTTATTAGCTGTGAGATTATTTTAACTTTTAAACGCATCAATTTTCTCTGTATAATGAATGTATTATTAAAATTCTCTCATCGGATCATTTCAAAATTAAATTAGCTGATTCACATAAAGTTCTTCATACTATGCTCAGAATATGGTAAGACATCAGTGGAAAAATAATGCTTTAATATTTATTGATGAGTGATAGTAATATTATTATAGTAAGATGACAGATTTAGGATATGACGGGGGAAGGTACCAATTGCAGAATACTTGAGATCCTATAGTTCCTAGAAGCTATTTCTACCCCAATATTTAGATCCGGTATGGTTACCACATTTGCCATTCTCTGAAGTCCCAGATTTTGTTTTTATCCCTTATATTTATTTATTATTCATAATATTGGAGAAGAAGAATATGAAAAAAAAGTCTTCTAGCCTTTCCCAAATCTCAGTGGTTTAATGCTACTAAGATTTATTACTCCCTCTTGTCACATTTCAGTGTAAGTCAGATGGAGAGTAAAGGTTTTCATTTGGCCGCATTTAGCCAATTCAGGGATCTGAAAGTGACTCTGCCATCTTTAGGACCTTGGCATCTTCTACTGGATACATTGAGTCGGGAGGAAAGAAATCTTATTGAGGATGCTGCAGAATAATCTCTTAATTCCATAGACCTGAAGTCCGTCACAAGGCCCAACTTAATTGCATTCCCTGGTTGCCTCTAAATTTTCATCGATTGCTTGAAGATGGTTAAGAACTCTTGTCTACAAAATTAATTCACACAGATTTCATAGAACAGTATATCTCATATTTAAAAAGTCTTCATCAACAAGGGTTGGAGTCTAGGAGGGATTTCTACCACATTTTGATAAGGTTTTATTCTATAGGAATTCTTTGGATAAGGATTTATCTCACTTCATTTCTACTTAAAGCTAGTATACATGAAAGAGATTATATCCTCAAATAAGCATTTTCCTTGCTTTTATCGTCTAATATCATTATCCCAAAATTCTTTTATTATAGTTGCTATTGAGAACATACTTTCAGATTTAGCATGGAGATTAACTGTAAAATAAGTAAATAGCGAAATGTTTTGTAGGAATAAAGTATAAAAGTCAAAGCTTTTAAGTTTTTTTTTCATTGTTAACTGATATTTCTAAATGACTACAATACTCAAAAAGTAGTGAATTGACAACCCTAGATTTAAGAATTTTTCTATGAAGGACTGCTGGGACGTTGAACTTTACACATAGTATAAGCTTTGCTATGATACTACAAAACATGCTTTTTCTGATCTACTTCACTGATGAGAGAATTTTCTATAAAAACCCATTCAGCTCATGAGCTGTTGAGGTCTCTCCAAACAAAAAAGACTATTAATGTTTTCATGATAGTGTTAAGGAAATAGATACAAATTTTGTGTTTATTTTACACTTTGTCTAAAATTTCAAGTGATAAATAGCATTTTGTACAATACATTTTAGTAATACCAAAAATCTGTTTGAGACTGGCTATGTATATTAATTATTTCTTTTTCACTGGGAGTAATTTTAATTGCATTGATACTACTTTGTAAGAAATCACTATTCTAATTATTTTCTCATGATTAATAAGCATATGCAAAATTGGCATTATACCTTGATATTTTTATTAGTGACCAAAATATCTTTTATTATACATATTTAATCAAGAGATATGTGTATTATACATTTAGATGAATTCTTAAATTGCCATTTTAGTTATTAAGTGAAATTAAAGATTGGCATTATATTCATGTACATTCATCAGTTTATAGTGGTTATAACATTTATTGAAAATTCTTATATAGAAATTTTGGTATTTTCCAATTATTTTAAAATGTATTTTATAATTTTTCATATGATTGCCTGTTTGTAAATTAAAGGAGGTTAGTGAGTTAAAATAATATCATAATTTTAGTTTATCTGCTAGCCTAACCAACTTTAGCCTTTATTCAATAAATAAATGTTGAAAAATGAATGTCTAGACATGTATTTGTTATTTAATTAGAAGTGCATATATTTAATTGAAAAGTTCTGTGAAAGAAAAATGTTTGCAAAGGCACATATACAAATGGCATTTTACTATTTTATTGAGTAGAAATATATTATTAAGTATGTAGTCATATTAGTATGATGAAATAGTTTGATATTATGCATTATAAGCTTGGTCACCTTGCACTATCTTTGTATATAGCATTTTGTTAACAGTATTGCTTGTATTATATAATTTTCTTAGTATTTAAGAATAATAATTGATTGATAAAGATGTGAAATAATTTACTGAGAATACAGTTTGAAATTTTTAACCTTTACACAACCATTCTCAAGTTTTTATTTTCATTTGCCCTAGTAAATGTAAACCTGTTAAAAACTCTTTAGTTTTCGGTCTACTTTGAATATTCATAAAATAAATTATTACATTGAGTGCTGCATGTTCTGTGTGAGATTTCCTATAATATGTTAAGTATTAAAAGGGTTTAAGTGCTCTAGACTTTAAACTTTTACTCCTTTTGTTTCATATCTTAAATCAGTATTACAAATTCTACATTTTTGTTATTAAAATTTTATATTATAGAACACAGACATTTTAGCTTACAGTTTTATGTCTATTTGGCAAAAATAATTTTAATCCTATAGTAGTAGAGCAAAAATTACTTAGCATTTGAATTTGTGTGTAATGTAAATGCTAATTAAAATTCATTGGCAAATCATTTAAGATTTTATGTAAGTTGACTTCAAGACATTTTCTTCCAAAACAGTTGTTACATTTCCCCATGTTTCCTGCATGGTGGAGTTTGAATTTAGCATCTGACATGTTTTCTCAACTACTGGTTTATAATGAAAACATGTAGGTACTCGAGGGAATGTGTTAAAAGCAAAAAATTCTATGATCCTTGAAAGGTAAATGACAGCGCTGAGATACTCACATCTGGATTAGAAATGTTTCATCTGTTTATCTAACTAAACAAACACAAATAGAGATAATTAGGATGCTAGCAATGCATATTTTAACAAACAACTTATGGCTTTGATTAGGTCAGAAACCAATTTTTGATATTTCTCTGTTCCTACAAATTTATAAAGATGGATTAACCTTCAGTATCTAGTGTCTTTGTGTCATTATAGCAAATCTATTATTTTGTATTTTAAAGTGAGGAAAAATTAATATTTGGCTTTCAAACAATAATGCATATTATAAATTTAAGTATATATGTTTTATACACACACATACACATATAAAATCACATATAGTATTCACTTCAACTTACCTCACCATATTTTTATTCTTTTTAGAATTGAACTAACATATTTCAGAATTGCTGAGCTTTACCTGTGAAACGTCAGTCACACACACAAAAGAAAAATGAATCCCTTTGTAAAACCACAATTGTTTATAATAAACTTTTAGTATCATAGTAAACTGTTTGTTGATTTTTAAATTTAGCTTTGCATACAGATTAGTAGGTTGAAGAAGAAATTTTAATGTAAACTTACATTTTGTAAGTCATATTAGTTTTAACTCTTGAAAGAAAACTTTTTTATATCTTGCAGACAGAAACAAAATATTTTGTTTACAGTCTGACCATGCGGTTTGATTTTAAATTAGTATAATCATATTTTGTTGTCGAGTTGAAAATGTTTTCTTTATATTCTAGTCACAGGGCTTGCTATTAAATTAATATAATTATACTCTCTTGTTTACTCAGGAGTAAAGTAGTTGTTTAATTAAACATGCTATTTGTTTATAATGTAGTGTTTCAGAAACACAAGTTCAAAAGATAGGGTAAGGATTCATATCACACATTTCAATCTGACAAGTAAATTACATTTCTTCCATCATAAAAAGGTAAGCAGAAAACTGTAGCGTGATGAAAAGACATATTCTTATTACTCAGAGATATGATATGCACCAGTCTGCAAAATATGACCTTTTCCACTTTCAAGATTAAGGCAAAGTTTTTACAATCACTAATAAGAATCTAAATCTCAGCTTTTAGTATTTTTAATATGACATTACAACTGCCATTCCTTTTATTAGTCAACTTAGAGGATTAAAAAAGAGCAAGTTGGGTTTTGATATGGAAATCTGAATTCATTGGCATCTGTAAGTTATTATAGATATAGTAAAATTATAAGTCTCCTTATATGCTATACTCAAGAATGAAACATGTAAAATATTTCTCGTTTGTGAAACCAGAATTAGGAACATCCTGTACTTTAAAAAATAATTTTCATTTCAAGAAATGACTTTTGTTGTAATTTCTTCTTTACAGAGTTGTTGTTATATCAATTAACATTGCTTTTACATCAGTAAAAGGTGCTCTTTTTAGTTAAATTTATGAAGGGAAAAAACTCAACAAAAACTATATACCTAAAGAAAAAATTATGCAATGATAAGTTTGCATGGAAGTCTGGATAATCGTCTAAATTTGTCTTAAAAACAAGCTTTATATTTTGACTATTTTTGATAGAACTAATGTATAATACATATTTGGACAAAATGTTTCTGGTTTTTGTTTTCCTACCAGAATTAAAACATTGTATAGGAAAACTAAAAAATTACTAAAAGTTGTGCATAAATTTTTAGTTTATCAGAACAAGACAAATTGATGCTACTATGTCACAAAACATAAGCAATTTGATTTTCTTTTCAAAGTTCAGCTACGATGAGATTATTAAACATGTTTTCAACATTGCAGAACTATTGTCTCTGTAGGTCATGAATTACAATAGGGACATAAACACCCATATGCAAGTGATTCTCTGTGCATCCCTCTGTTAGGTTTTAAAAGGTATGATAAGAATATTGATATTAACTAATATTTATATATTTTGTTTTTAAGACATATTTATTGAGCAATTATTTTGTGCCAGGCACTTTACATATGTTTATTATTTGGATAAACTTGGTCACCTCTCCTTATACCCAAATACACACACATGCACACACACACACAAACACACACATATTGTTATATTCACAATATACTTTGATTTTATTGAGTAGGTTAAAATTATATATGAAAGAGAAATTAGGGTCCAGTCTTTTAAAAATTAAGTTAACGAATAGGGATACTAAAGTGTGGTAAAATCAATCTGGTATTATTTTGTCTTGGCAGTTATATTTTTGCTCCCCTCAGTGAACCACAAAGAAAGAAGATGGGTATGATTTTTACAGGGGTGAAATAGGTTGTCTGTCAGTTGGGGTTAGGCGACAGTCTGTCTGCAAGCCGTAAGATGATCTGTAGAGCGCCAGAGGAAAGCAGGCAGGATTCCTGGCTTGCAAGAATAGATATTGATCTACCTTAGCCACCTAAACAATGCCTCACCTGTTTGCCTTGTCCATACCTTATTTTACGCAGTCTAATGCTTGTTTTGTTTGACTTTTCTTTTATTTCTCTGGATCTGAGCTTTGATACACTTTGGGGAGTACATAAACACAGTGTTGTACTTGAACATCACCATACTTCGGAGTCCTCTGATGGTTTAAGACCACCCCTCCCTCTTGAATAGCTCTGTTATTGAAAATTATGAACCAGAGCTAAATTACCAGTCCACATACAGAAGTGGTTGATCCAGCAGCCTAGTGTCCAATATCACTGAATGTGAGATGCTGCTAATTACTGCCTTATAGACCTCATTTGAAATTTCTTAAATTTCAACTAGTTAAAAGGCTTTATTATTATTAATTATTTTTTCCCTTAGCAGATAGTTGAAAGATAGGTTACTACAATATTTAGAATTTTATCCACTTACTTTGGAACACAAATATGTTACTATGTACTGCCTCAAGCACTAATGAAATACAAAACTACATTCAGCTTCCCAGTAAACTATAATATAAATATTTTACCAGCACTTATTATTAGTTTGCCATTTCCTGCTGACAGCTATTCCAACTTTGCCAGCAGGCACTGGGTCTCACAATTGTATTATGTTTTGAACAAATAGCGACAAACAAAATTCTCACAAAATAAATGAACAAGATTTCCTGGGGAAAAAAACTATTCTGATGTTAAATGAAAATTTCTTTTAAACTCTGACACGTAATATTATTTAATTTGCATATTGCACATTTCACTTTTACAGGAAAACAATTAAATTAATGAGGAACTAAATAATGTGCACTCAAAGATAATTTAACATTACTGGTTGTTTGAGTTTAAGTTTTTTTTTTAACTTTCTGCTATTCTGGAGCATCCAACATCATAATACTTCTATTGATAATGAAGGACTCTGCTTTTCAAATGACATGATTAAAAGACTAACAGAAAATAAAAGCAGCTTTTCTAGAAACACAAAATGAAAAGGTTCATATAAAACTCCTTTTTTTCCTGTGCTGTCAAGGAATGCCATAAAACTTAGCACTGATGAAATCTAAAGATGCTTAAATTATGTCTTGGTTTTAAATTGGCATGACTTTTTAAAGACCTTATGTCAATGATAATCACTCCCTCACAAACACCACCCACTTCTTTGCTTCACTCTTGCTTCATTATGCTCAGCAGAATAAAGTACAACTTTGTTAAATCAGACCTTCAACCTACCCTGCATCTGCCACTTCTAACTGAACGCAGTAGAAGAAAAACAAAACAAAACAATGCTCACCTCACCTTAAATTTAGACTCACTCATTTCAAGTGGCTCATTTATGATGTCTAGCAATCATACTATATTTTTCCAGCTCAATCATAAGACTTCAATGATTATTTTACACCTTCTCTCTTAAATCTCCCACACTTCTTTTCCCATCCTTATCCTAAGCTGTTGACCATGATTTCTACTTCACTAAGATCGAAACAAACAGAAGAGACATTACATGAGCTCCTACCTTGACACCTATTGACTTAAGTATATTTGTGCTCATTTACTTGAACTTTCATTATCATACTGTTAGAAAAGGCTAGCCCTCTACTTGAGAACTAGTTTAAATTCCTCTGCCACATACTTTCAGGCAGACTCAAGTAATTTTCTCTTCTCTTTCTTGCACTTCATGTACTCTCCTCACTAATGGAGGAGTCACATAGCACATAAACATGCTCTACTGCTTCCATTTCTAAAAGCCCCTCATTTATGACTTTACTTTCCCTTCCGGCTCATTCCCTTTACCATTTTTCCTCTTCTCTAATTTCTTTCACAACAAAATTCCTCTATAGAATATACTTCTTGCTGGGCACAGTTCCTCACGCCTGTAATCCCAGCACTTTGGGAGGTTTTGATGGGAGAGTTGCTGAGTCTGGGAGTTTGAGACCAGTTGAGGCAACATACCCAGACCTCCTTTGTACCAAAAAAAAAAAAAAAAAATTACTGGGTATGGTGCCTATAGTCCCAGCTACTCAGGTGGCTGAGGCAGAAGAATCGCCTGAGCCCAGGAGATTCAGGCTGTGATCATGCCACTACACTCCAGCCTGAGTGATAGACTGCGGAAAAAAAAAAATTGTCTTTTTCATCTTATTTTGTCAGTGATAAATTGCCTAATCTGAAATGTTTAAAATTATAATTGGAAGGAATGTGTGAATGTGTAATGATCTCTTTCTTCTCTGAATCTTTGCACCTACTTTTCCTTTGGTCAAGTATACTTTTATTCCTTTTTCAACTTTTCAACCTCTGACCTTGAAGTCTCAGCATAGATGTCACTTTCTTGATGAAGTCTTCCAACCATTTCCATGTCTACCGACTTGATTAAGGTATTTCCCCCTATAGTGACATTTACCACACTTTGTAAAATATCTGTTTATTTTCAGTCTCTTATAATAAATATACTTTAAACTTATTGCAGGTAGGTCTTTTGTTTTATTTTGTTTTGTATATACATCATATAATTTAGTCCCTAAGAGACGAATAAACATTAATAAGGGTCTACTATGCTAGGCATATCTCTAGGGATAGGACTTAATCAGTTGGATTGAGACTCTTGAGATAATTGAACAGGGATTGTGCTTGCTTTGATCATGGCTACATTTTGTGCTTGTGCATAATATATATTTAATATATGGATGTTCAATAAATGCAAGTTTACATTTTGGCATTAAAATGAATATAGATGCAAATATACACATCATTGCTTCCTACTGTCTATAAGGATAAGACTTAAGATAATTTTAAGAACCATTACCTCATAATTGTATTCTGCTAACATAAGGAAAGCCATATCACAGATTTTTGATAATTTCCATAATAAAATAACTAATTTTTTCTAGATTCTTCTTTCCTTCTAAAAGCCTGAGGATATATTTCAGAACAAAGTTGTATTCCTGTAGGCCCTTTTGAGGAAGACCCTTTTCTGAAAAGCTAACTTGCAAAAGATTGATTTGTCAAATATACTTTCTTTTAACTCCTCAGCTTCATTAGACATATTTTTATTTTTTCATTGTTGTGGCATTTTAATAAATGTCCAATTTCTCACTCTCTCAGCTCCCTGTTATACATATGCAAACTAAGGTTGTAAACTTAATATTATTTGCATCATATGAAAACAATCATCCCACTCAGTGTAGAAACTGGATTTGCCATTGGTCTATTCTCAAGTGCAAGTAATTACTGGGTGAATCAACATCCTCCTCAAATTCATACAAACATGTACACTTACACAATCACCTCTCATAGCTCTTGTCTAAAAATATAATTATATTAAAATTTTAAGTTAAAAGAATATTCTGACCCACATATTGAAAGAAAATATTTATAAATTACATATGTGACAAGAAGCACTCATCTGAAATATGTAGAGAATTCTTACAATTCAATAATACAATGTACGCCAAGTTAAAAATAGGCCAAATATTTGAATAGACATTTCTCCATAGAAAATATTCAAATGATCAACAAGCATGTGGAAAGACATTCAACGCCATTAATCATCAGAGAAATGCAATTAGAACCATAATGAAATACTACTTCACACACGCAAAGATGGTTAAAATTAAAAAGACAACAACATTGAGAAGGATGTGGATAAACTGAAACTCTTGTACATTGCTGGCGGAATTGTAAAGTGATGAAGCCACTTTGTTAAACAGTTGAAAATTCCTAAAAATGCTTATAAAAAAAAGTTACCGTATGACTCAGCAATTCCACTCCTAGGCATATACCCAAAAGCAATAAAAATAAACAGTGGAAACAACACAAATGTTGACTTTTTAATTTTCAGATTAAAAAAATATTTTCCATCTATTTTGCTTTTTGTTCTACTTTCGGAAATATCTTTTCTACTTTTATATACAACCCAATTTTAAATTATGATAGTCTATTTAGGATCTCATACTTGCTATTTCAAAAAACTGTTTCTTGGTCTCTCAATACTCTCTTCATTCAGGGATGCAAATATTCTCTCATCTTTTTGAGGATGTCAATCATGGCTATAGATAAATATTTTTCTTCCTGATTTTGTTTACTCTTGGTAATATTTGTTTTCTTTTTTGTCACTGTTATATTTAAACTAGAGACTTTTCATTAATATTTGAGAACTGAACCGCCCTAAAAAGCTTTTTGAAAACTATACATAGCCGGACTCGGTAGCTCAGCCTGTAATCCCGCGCCTTTGGGAGGCTGAGGTGAGTGGATTGCCTGAGCCCGCGGGTTCGAGACCCGTCTGGGCAGTGAGACCTCATCTCTACAATAAATCAAAAAATCAGACGGGCGTGGTAGCGCATGCCTTTAATTCTGGCTACTCGGAAGGCTGAGGTGGAAGGATTGCCGGAGCCCAGCAAGTCGAGGCTGCGGTGGCCGGGAGTGGCCACTGCACTCCAGTCTGGGCGACTGAGTGAGACTCCAACTCAAAAAAATAAAATTAAATTAAATAAAAAATAAAATTAAAAAAAGAAAACTATACGTTAAGGAGTGATGTGTATAGTCAGTTTCACATTGGTTGATAATGCAGGGACTATGGTGTTTCTGTGGGCACCCTCAATTTTAGTATTCTCCATGGAATGGAGCCTCAGCCTTGATATGCAATGCAGTTATGCAACATTTTAATTAATCATTCTCTTTTTAGTACAGCAACTCATTCTGCTTTTCGTTCTGTCTGATGTCCTTGTCATATAGTCTAAGAAGTCAGTTGCTACTATCCTATTCTATCTGTACTTTCTGTATTTTATTGATATATTTTATCTGATTTCTTCTTCCATCCTATTATTCTTGTTATTAATAGGATTTTTAAAAATTTTAGAATCATGGGGTACATGTGAGGATTTGTTATTGTCGCATTACATTTTATTTTAGAATCATGGGTTATATGTGAAGAATTGTTACATAAGTATATTGCATGAGGGCAAGGTTTGGGCTTCTGGTAAGTCCTTCCTACAGTTGTGGCCATAGTACACAATGGGTGGTTTTGTATCTCTTATCGCCCTCTCTCCCTCATTTAGCAGTGCCCAGTGTCTTTTGTTCCCATCCTTGTGCCCAATGTTTAGTGCTCTCTTATGAGTGAGAATGTGTGGCACTCTATTTTTTGTTTCTATGATAATTCACTTAGAATGATGGTCTCCAGTTGCATTTATGTTGCAGCAGAGGATATGATTATACTTTTTTTGTGGTTGTATAGTATTCCATAGTGTATATGTATTATGTTTTCTTTATCCATCTTTGATAGGCATCTGGGTTGGTTCCATGTTTTTGCTATTGTGAATAGTGCTGCAATAAGCATATGAGTGCAGGTGTCTTTTTGGTAGAACAATTTGTGTTCCTTTGGGTATATTCCCAGAAATAGGATTGCTGGGTTGAATGGTAGCTCTATTTTTTTTTTTTTTTTTGAGTTGGAGTCTCACTCTGTCGCCCAGACTGGAATGCAGTGGCCGGCCACCGCAGCCTCGACCTGTTGGGCTCCGACGATCCTTCCGCCTCAGCCTTCCAAGTAACTGGAACTACAGGCGCATGCTACCACGCCTGGCTGATTTTTTTACTTATTGTAGAGATGAGGTCTCGCTGCCCAGGCGGGTCTCGAACCCATGAGCTCAGGCAGTCCACTCACCTCAGCCTCCCAAAGGCGCGGGATTACAGGCTGAGCCACCGAGCCCGGCTGGTAGCTCTATTTTTAGTTTGCAAACTCTCCAAACTGCTTTCCCCAGATGTTGACATTAATAGGATTTTTTTTAAAGGAGCAGAAATACACAAATGAATTCAAAGAAACAGGCACATGTTTACATGGAGGTTGTCAGTAATTTTAAAAAATGAAACAACTTTTAGCATCATCATCATTATCATCATCATCATCCAGAAATATATTTTTAAAATTTTCTGTGTGTACAATCCTGTGCTAGTCAATGTGGTAATACCAAGAAACAAACATCTCATTTCTGTCTTAAGAGTTAGGATGACCAAAGAACTAGAGTATGAATATATACATACATGGTAAATGCTATGAGCAGTGATACTACAGTAAGAGTGTTGGGATTGATCTTTAATTACTAATTGTGATCTTGGAAAAACTTAAGCTCTTTACATTTCAATTTATTCATTTGTAACAATAATGTAATAATGTCATTAATTGATAAGGACACTGATATTTGCTATAAAAATCTATTATTCTCTTATTTCTTATTAATAGAGTCCTAATTTTGTTATGGAAGGGTGCACAGCTAAAAATATTTGCATAATCTCATTATCCTTTGCAGCTAGCTGTGGCCTTGTGACACAGTTATGGTCAATTAAGTTTAAGTAAAAGTCACTAGGTGAGATTTTTAGGGACGTTTGTTAAAAGCAGGAAGGTTCAGTTGCCAAGTTCTTTTTTTCCCACCCCCACCCCTTCTCTTCTTGACTGGAATGTTAGATTTTATACCCAGGCTCTTTTGGTTTTAGGATTTTCTATTCATCCTTTCTTAACATGTAGTTTTTGTCCTTGTGTTTGCTACATTTAATTCTACTTGGTAGAATCAGAGAGTGCTTTCCAGGGAGGATGACATGAACTGGGTAATAATGTCTTAGTAGAAGGCAGTGAGGTAGACAAGAGGGGCTAGGACACTCCAGTTATAGGGTCCCACATATGCTAAGTTACAGAAATGCAGGAGTTTTGACAGAAGGTAAAGCTGGGGAAGCAATCAAAGGCAGTATCATGAATAGCCTCATATGCTGTTCTAAAAGGTTCGCACTTTTCTCAGAAAGGTTTATGAGCTATTAAAGTATTAAAACAAAAATTACAAGATCAAATTTGCATCCTGGAAAGGAATAGTTCTGGTAGGGCGTGATGGCTTATACCTGTGGTCCCAGATATTCGAGAGACTGAGGCAGAAGGAGTCTTTGAGCCCAGGAGTTTGAGGCTGCAGTGATTGTACTACTCCATTCCAACTAGGCTAACAGAGCAAGACACTCATCTCCAAAAATGAATAAACACATACAAATAAGAAATAATTCTAGAAATTATCCTGGAGGTGAGTCAAAGCAGAAAAGCAAGCTAGATGGCTGCTGTAGTAGGCTAGGTTGAATATTTTTCACGAGGGTTTAAACTAAGGTGCTGGCGCAGAGGGTGTTAAAAGTCACTTTAAAACATATTTAAAAGTTGACCTAATCACATATATGACTTTACACATTGTGAGTAAGGAAAGCAAGATCTTGGTCTGGGATGACTTCTAGAGGTAGAAAAAACATTTTAAGTGAAAGATAATGAATTCAGTTTTGTGATGTTGATTTTGAGATGCTTGTACAATATTCACATGTCAAAACCCAGTAAGCAATTTTACTCAAAAGAGAAATCACAAATGGAGATGAATATTTGGTAGTGATTGGCAAATAAGTAGTATATGAACTATGAGTGTGCATAAGGTCGTCAATATCGCAGACCCTGTAACACTCCACTTCATATTCTCTACCATTGTCTTTGAGCTCATCTGCAGTATCAGTGAACAGTTTTTATTTCACACTTTATGTCTCTCTGCTTCTCTGACCAAGAATTTTCTTCAATGCCATATGACCTTGCTCAGCCAGCATACTGGGTAGAAGGCACTTAATGTCCTTAGCGTCAACCTTGAGCAATGAAGGATGAGAAGCAGGGAATAAATACCCAAGTTCTCTCTCAGCTGAACAATTTGGAGACACATTCTATTTGATATCTTAACGAATTTCTAATGGATTCACCTTCATTTTCCCGCAACGGCAACTCAAGTAAATAAAGTAACAAAAAGGACAACCTAAGATGTGATTCTGAGGAGCACCAACAATTGCAGTGAGAGCAAAGGAAGAAGAGCTTATAAAGGAGACGGGTAAAGAGTAGTCTGAGTAGTAGGAGGAATACTAGGAGAAACATATGTCTTGAGGCTAATGAAGAATTTCAAGAATAACAGGTTAGTTAGCCAGACCGTAATTAGGTCAAGAAAGATGAAGTCTAGAATGATTTAGCGTTTTGCATGTCATTGGTTACCCAAATGAAATAAATTTTACTGGAGTGGTAGGTAGGAGTGAGAGACAAACCTGGTTGTTAAAACTAGATGAAGTTGAGCAAAGAACTTTAAACTCTTTTGGTTTTTTAAGGCACAAGTGCTAGGTGTTATAAGCTTTTCAGAAGCCTTCCAAAATATTTGAAACAGAGAATACAGTGAAAATGTCTACCCATACTCCCTACCAAGCCATCAGTTCTCCTTCAGAGACAACTGCTACCACTTTCATCTGTGAAGAATTTCCACTCAAATTAAAGAGTTTGTACATAATTCATTTGGAAAAATGGGGAGTCACCGAAGGTGTCTGAGAAGGGAAGCACTATGATACAGGCTTCAGGATAAATTAGAATTATAAGAGACTGGAGTCAGACATATCAACATTAAGAACGAAAGATGATAGTTGACTACGTAAAGAATGAAGAGTTAACCAACAGAAGCATAAAGATTTGAACACAGAAAGTGAGTAGCATAATTGGTGCTAGAACCGCTAAGGCAACAAATACAAATTGATTGGTAGTAAATGGTCGTTCTTTAATATAAGAAAGAACTTTCTAAAATAAGAACTGCACAGAAAAATGTAATATGTTACCTAATATAGGGGTAATCTCATCCCCATCAGTAGAAGGAATCAGACAGAAGACCGTGTACGACCTTTAAATAATGTAATATGCTAGGAGGTTGGTCTAAATGACTTAAATGGACTTCTAATTGCCACATTTTATTTTGACTGTTTTTGCTTGTAGAAGGTAATTAATGCTCCTAATTTTTCTAGAGCAAGTCTACTCATTCAAAATGAGGTACTGTATTTCTGAAATGATCGGAGACATAGATAGTTTAGAATCTAATTTAATATTTGAGATAATGTATATTTCTATACATTTATTCAATAAATAATGTTACTTTTCTTTTCTTTTTTTTTTTTTTTGAGTTGGAGTCTCACTCTGTCACCCAGACTGGAGTGCAGTGGCTGCTCCCGGCCACTGCAGCCTCGACCTGCTGGGCTCCGGCGATCCTTCCACCTCAGTCTTCTGAGTAGCCGGAATTACAGGCATGCGCTACCACGCCCAGCTGACTTTTTGATTTATTGTAGAGATGAGGTCTCGCTGCCCAGGCGGGTCTCGAACCCTCGGGCTCAGGCAATCCACTCACCTCAGCCTCCCAAAGGCGCGGGATTACAGGTTGAGCCACTGAGCCCGGCTTAATGTTACTTTTCTAATTTTGCTCGGCTTATTAGAATTTCTTATGGCATGCATTAGATAAAATTTTTATTCTCCTTAGAATAAGCCCAGATGATATTTAACACATAGTGGTGGATCACTGACCAAAATTAAATCATCTTCTGTAAAATTGCTTTTTCTTTAGAATTATGGTGATGTCATTTTGTGGAGAAATAAACTTTCAGTCACCAAAGCAAAAGGATTGTGGAATGGACTGTAAAGCAAATGTTATGAAGAGAAGATAATGTTTGAACTGATAATGCACTTATTTATATTTACCAGATAATTATTTTATGTCCTGAAACACTTTGTGAAAAAAAGAACTGAAGAAATTACCCAAGTTAATTCAGTCAAGTAAGGTGTCAATTTTTATTTAATTTACTTCTAGGGGTTTTAATTGGATGAGAGAGTGGGAAGGTGGAAAGATATTATTTGTCCTCCTGCCTGGGAGTATATTAGACTCTCAGCTATAAGTGTTGGGGGAGATAGGTCTGTGTGGGTACGGGGAGAAGGAGCATGAATATATTTTGTAAAGGTTGTGAGGGAATTCAGATATACCTGTGTCTTTGTTTAGGCCAATGCAGGCTTGTACTTTTACTTCCCAGTAGCCAACTTACTGAGCCTTTCTAATTGCCTTATATCTACCAAGCACCTCCTCTCCATTTTGAAAGGGCAACTGATTGTGATAAAGTGAGACTTTTGTAGTGAAAAGGATACAGTTTTACATATCTTTAAAACATTTCAAAAAGCAATACAATTAGCTAAGCACTTATGTTTTATTAGTAATAAGCAAAATTAATAAGTAAATTCAACTAAAATGATTATGTGTCAAAGTGTATAGTTTTTACATTGACATTTCACATAATCTGACTTTGCTTAGAAGAGAAATCACTCGGCTGTTAAAATTACTTTTAAAGAGCTGTCAAAATTGGAAAACCTACTGTCAAAAATATGATGAGAAAAGTTTAAAAATGGTAAAGTATGTTGACTTAGACAAAAAATATTACCTCCATGAAGGAAAACTTGAATATTTATCATTGTCTTCGAAAGGGATGATATTCTCCCCCTGAAATTGGACATCTTTGTTTCAAAATTTATGTCCTGACACATGTATTTTCATTCTTATAGCAAAATGAATGAAACCATATACATTCGTATCACAGTGAGAACATCTCTAAATGATAGAAAAAGTTGAAATATTAATGACATCTATGATAGTTGTTACCACTATTTATTTTGTTTCATTTATAACTGAAGAGGAATTTTAATTCTTACCCTTATTTTCAGCTTCTCTGACTTCTTATATGTGTACTTATAAAAGAAACATATTTTAACTAATAAAAGCATGCAAATCTATGTTTTCTAGAAAGTTTGGTTAGGTTTTCAAAATATTTTTATTGTGCCTATTCAAATTATAAAATATACCAGATGCTCAATTGTATGCCATTGAGAGTGAATTCCAAAATTATTTAATTTTGAGACTTCACACTGGGATTCATTTAAAAATTGACTTTTCTGTCCCTAACATAATATAATTCCCAAAGTGATAAATATCAGAGAGCATTCATTTGGGAACAGATAGAATAGTAAAACTAAAGCCGCTTTTAAAATCTTTCCATTTTAAAATGGGAAAAACCTGTTAATAATTTATATTTCAAAAAGTTGAATTTCTCTTTGAAATAGAGTCAATAGAATTCTCCAGAATATGTTAATTCTTAAAATGCACAAGGATTTGTATCTAGATGAATAAAATATGTAAATATAAAATAAAATGCAAAATTTTCTCCTAGTTTTCCCCACCTACTATAAATAATTTAGGATTTTAACATTGATAATCTAAGTATTATATTGCCAATTTGTCATTGTGTGTGAACTTGCTTGTTTACTTCTTTTTCAATATGTAAACTGTAAGTAATTGTAGTTATTTTCTACTGTGCAGATTCACAAAAATGTTATGAATCACTTTGTAAATCTAAGTATTTAAACAACTCTGTTTTATTTTATAAAGAAGTAATTCAAAGTAGAGATGTAGTTATAATGGGATGAATTATTTGAACTGGAATTATAGAATAAAAAAACTTCCTTGCAGAAGAAATAACAATGCCCATGTTGAGCAAAGAATGTCATTTAATGTTATTTGCTATCTTACTACTTCTGTGAAATATATTAAGGCTGGATATTAGATTTCCTAATCTTCAAATAACTTTATATTTTAACTGCACTAGATATAACCATAATGCTTTAAAAATTACATTTCACATACCATATAATATGTGTAACCACATACCACATGCAAGCCAAAACAATAAACATGCTTACAAACATTGCCACAAATAAAATAAATGTTAATTTATGACAATGATCTGGAATTAAGCTTTTTAGAAGATATCATCTACATAGAAAATTAAGTGTGCATTTTGCAACTGCAAGAACAACTGAATATGAATGTACAAATGTTATTGTTTTATGTAATAGATTTATAATATAATTCATTACACAGATGCATAAGAAGCTGTAAATTTCTAACTGTAACCAGTAATGCAAAGTACAGTGTCTGTACATTAGAAAAAAGTTTGTGTTGCTATGGGAACTTTAGTTTTTGTTTATATTATATTGCAAACTACATTATGTGCCTTGGTTCACCTTAATGACTACTTTCATATATTTCTAATTATACTATTTTCCCTCATTCACTCTGATGATTAACTCCTTAAGGTTAATATTGCTCATCTTTATTGAGTTAGTTCATATTTTTCTTGAATACAGAAATATGAACTTACATTTAACTTCATTTGTGAAAATTGCATTATTCATGTCACCATCATCTATTCATTACATTAAGTGAAAGGAGTTTTTGCTTTTATGAGATTTGCAAAATTACATTTATGAAAATTATAAGCTTGACCTTGTTTACCTATAGTAACAACATATTCCAAATTGTAGAAAATAAAATTTGCGAACATGTTTTTGTTTGGGGCACAAAAATGTATAATTTTCTTATTCAAAATTTCCCGCAACATTTAAAAGAGGAAATCTAAGCTACTCAGCTTAGATCTAAGCTATTAAGGAAAAACAAAATTCACATCTTCAATATATAGGCAAAGACATGATAAAATATTTGTTGATGTAAGCAGAATCCCCTGCGCTAGTAGGACTCTACAGAGCAGGTTAAAAAGTGAATGCATGATATTATCATAGAACTTTTTAAAAAGGTGGTGAAACAACTATGTATACTACTGAAATGATGGATATATCACACAATGCATTTGTCAAAACCCACAGAACTTCATAGCACAAAGAGTAAACTTTAATGTATGCATGTTTAAACAGATATTTGGAAAGTCGGGCGTTCTTAGAACAGAATGCGCACTGTGACAAAAGAATCTAACTGTAAAACATGTACGAATAAACCTCACTGAAAAGAGGGAGAGAATAGGCTCTAGCATAAGGAAGTTTGGAAATAAGTAGAGTCTACAAGAGTAAAGGCAAAGGAACTTCACATAAGTAGTGTACATTAAGTTAATTTTTTTCCTCTTGGTGCTACAGGTGAGCAATTCTAAAACCACCACACATGTACACTAGAATTGAACTTAATTTCAGTATCTGGATGGTGAATGATGGGAGTCAACTTTCTCACTGTTGGAGCTAGGGGATATAGAAAAATGAGAAAAGGCTAGAGTGATCCATTAGATGGTAGAGCAGCATTGGAGACATTAGCATAAATTCAGTTTTAGCTTTTTAGATGAATACACATAGAAAATATTTATAGATATATGCATATAGAATGGTTAATATATACATTTTTTTACTCTATTAGCTGAGATGACCTAGAAACAAGGATACTGAGTGTAACAAGCAGCCAAATATTGGTTTCTAGAATCATTCTACAATGAAAGAACTAGGGTTTCTTAGAAAAATGCCTGATATTGGGGAAGGGAAGGGAATATACAAGATAAGCCTAAAAAACTTTATAATGTCTTAAGGTAAGGAAGTGCTCAAAACACATATAGATACAGACACAAACACACACACAACAATTATGGAAGTATGTAAAAAGGAAATAGAAGAGCTCCCAATGGCCAAAACTAGAATGATTTGAGCAACAAAATAAACAAAGTTGTAGTGAATCATAACCCAAAGTATAAGATAAATATCCATACTGACATAAGTAAATGATTGAGTAAACTAAAAATTTGAGGGAGAATAGACAAATATCCTGTGAAAAATAATTTCAAATAATGTATATAGATACCCTTCAAGGAAATGGTGCTATTGCACTCCTTAAGTGTGGACTGTGCACAATGACTTTGTTCCTCTCTTGTTCTTCTCCCACAGCTGTTTTATAATTTTTAATTACCATTACTTACTTGTCATTGAACATTTATCGTGATCTATTTCGACAACTCTGATAGTGACAATTTGCAGACTTTGCATGCATCATATGGTTTATTAAAGTAGGGGTGTGTGTGTGTGTGTGTGTGTGTGTTTGTGTGTGTGTGTGACTGCATATACATTTTGTCAATGCTCTATTTATTTAAAGATCTTTCAAACTCTCTCCACAACCATTCCCCAATACCATTTTGGAATTTTAAAAAATTGTATCATTTCAACTTTGCCAGGTAGATGTGTATCACTCTATGTCTTAATATAAAACTTTATACAATGATTTATTAAATTTTTTTAATTTTAAAATTTATTTTTCCTTTTAATTTTTTTGTTTTAATGATGTGGGGTACAATTCAGGGTTAGTTATACAAATGTTCATTATGCAGGTACCTTTATTGATGAGGTGTGCCTCCCCCTTCCCCAGGCAGATTTCTGCTACTGCCAATTCTGCTTCCCTGCTCCCCTCCCAGAAGTTTCCTGCTACTGCCAATCATTTTCTTATACTATTACGATAATTGTTCAAGGTCTGCTTATGAGTGAGAACATGTGATACTCAGTTTTTTGTTTCTGTGAAAGATCACTCAGTATTATTGACTCTAAGTCCATCCAGATTACTGTGAAGTCTATGATTTTGTTCTTCTTTATGGCTGCATAATATTCCATCATGTATATGTACCACATTTGTTTTTTATCTAGTCCTCTTTTGATGGGCAGCACGGTTGGTTCCATTTTCTTGCTACTGTGAACTATGCAGTGATAAATATACATGTGCAGGTGTCTTTTTTACAGAGTGATTTGAGTTCTTCCAGGTATAATCCCAGTAGGGGGATTGCAGGGTCAAATGGAAGGTCGATTTTTAGATCTTTTAGGAATCACCACACAGTTTACACAGAGGCTGTACTAGTTTACACTCCCACCAACAATGCAGAAATGCAAATTCTTTTTTTTTTTTTAATTGGAGTCTCACTCAGTCGCCCAGACTGGAATGCAGTGGCCGCTCCCGGCCACCATAGTCTCCCTGCTAGACTCCGGTTATCCTTCCACCTCAGCCTTCCAAGTAGCTGGAACTACAGGCGTGCGCTACCATGCTGGCTAATTTTTTTTATTTATTGTAGAGATGAGGTCTCGCCAAGTTGCCCATGTGGGTCTCGAACCCGCCGACTCAGGCAATTCACTCACCTAGGACTCCCAAAGCGCGGGATTACAGGCTGAGCCACCGAGCCCAGCTGAAGTGCAAATTCTTAATGTGGAAAAATAAATTCAGTTAAGAACTCTATGTCCCTATTGTTTCACTTCATTTTATATATTTTTAAGTTTTATTATGTTATAGCTAGTATTATCACAATACTATTGTTGACATTGCTGTATTATTTGTCACGTATTTATAAATGATATATGATACCAACATTTTCTTAATTTCATCATTCTAAAATAACTTCAATCTTACAGAAATGTTGGAAGAATATTATGGAAAGCTCCTAGATTTTTCCCACAGCTTTACTAATTTAATAATTTTTAACAATTGCATCAAAAAGAATAATATACTTCAGGATACATTTAACCAAGAAGGCACAAGATCTGTACAATGGAAATTTTGAGACACTGAGGAAATAAACTGAAGACACAAATAAATGGAAAGACACATCATGTTCATGGACTGGAAAAATTAATATTGTTAAAATGTCAATACTATCCAAAGTGTGATCTACAGATTCAATGCAATATCTATTAAAATTCCAATGCCATTTATCAAAAAAGAGAAAAAAATTCTAAAATTTGTATGAAACCACAAAAGGCTCTGAACAGTCAAAGCAGTCTTGAGAAAAAAGAACAAAACTGGAGACATCCCATTTTCTGATTCCAAATTATATTACTAAATTTTAGTAATCAAAACAGTATAGTACAACACAGAAACAGACACACAGACCAATGAAACAGAATAGAGGGTCCAAAAAGAAACTCACACATATATGGTCAATTTATTTTTGATAAGGGTACCCAAAATACACAATGTGGAAAAAATTGTCTCTTCAATAAGATGTGTTGGGAAAACTGGATATCCACAAAAATGAAACTGAAACTTTATTTTACACCATATAGAGAAACAAACTGAAAATGTATTAAAGACTTCCATGTAAGATCTGCAACATCAAACTTCCAGAAGAAAACAGAAGAAAAACATCTTGACATTGATCTTGCCAATGATTTTTTTGGATATGACTCCAAAAGCATAGGCGAAAAAGCAAAAATAGACAAGTGGGATTGTATTAAATTAAAAAGCTTTTGCACAGCAAGAAGACAATAAACAGAATGAAAAGGCAACTCACATAATGGAAGAAAGTACTTGCAAACCATGTATCTAATAAAGGATTAATATTTAAAATATATAAAGAACACATACAACTCAATAACAACAAAACAAATTAGATTAGAAAGTGGGCAAAGCCCTGAATATACATAATCCCCCCAAAAGATAGACAAATGACCAACAAGTATATAAAAATGCACTCAACAACACTGAGCATTAAGGAAATGCAAGTCAAAACCACAATGAAACATGACCTCATACCTGTTGGGATAACAATTATCAAAAAGACAACAGATAAGAGATATGACTATTATCAAAAAGACGACAGCCGGGCTCGGTGCCTCAGCCTGTAATCCCGCGCCTTTGGGAGGCTGAGGTGAGTGGATTGCCTGAGCCTGCGGGTTCGAGACCCGCCTGGGCAGCGAGACCTCATCTCTACAATAAATCAAAAAATCAGCCGGGCGTGGTAGCCCGCGCCAGTAGTTCCGGCTACTCGGAAGGCTGAGGCGGAAGGATCGCTGGAGCCCAGCGGGTCGAGGCTGCGGTGGCCGGGAGTGGTCACTGCACTCCAGTCTGGGCGACAGAGTGAGACTCCAACTCAAAAAAAAAAGACGACAGACGAGTGTTGGCGAGAGGGTATACATTTCCCTTATATACTTTGGTGGACCTGTAAATTGGTACAGTCATTATGGAAAACGCTATGAGAAATTCCTCTAGAAATTAAAAATATAACTATCAGCAATCTCACTGCTGGTTATGTATCCAATGAAAATGAAATCAGTATCTCAAAAAAATATCAGCATTGCCATGTTCATTGCATCAATATTCACAATAGCCAAGATATGAAAACAACTTAAGTGTTCATCAGTGGATAAATGGAAAAAAAAAATTGTGGCGCATACTCTATTTACAGTGGACTATTATTCAGTCATAAAAAGAAGAAAATCATGCCATTTATGAAATCATGGATGTACCTGTGGAATATTATGCTATATATATGAAATAAGCCAAATATAGAAAGACAAACACTGTATGATCTCATTTACAGAATGAATCTAAAAAGTCAAACTCACAGAAACAGAGAGTAGAATGGTGGCTGCCAGAAGATGGAGGGTGGTAGAAATGGAGACATATTGGTCAAAGGGTATAAACTTTCATTAATATGATGAGTAAGTTCTGGAGATCTAATGTGTAGTATGGTGACTATGATTAATAGTACACTGTATTGTTTACTTGAAATTTGCTGAGAGAGTAGATACACACACAGACACACACACGGTAACTGTGAAGTGATAGATGTGTTAATTAGTTTGATTGTGGTGATCATTTCACAATATATACATATATCAAATCATCACTTTACACACCTTAAGTATATAGTTTTATTTGTCAATTATACCTCAATACAACTGGGAAAAAAGAAGAAAAATAACTTTTAATAGTTTATCAGATTTGTTGTATCACCTCTATTGTGTGTTCTTTCTTTATATAATATATGTGTAATGTGTATTTGTGTTTTTTATAGCTTTTGTCTGAAATAATGTTTTTTTTACTTAAGTATTTTGTTTTCCAGATTTAGAAAACGTTTCTATCTTAAGATATGTATAGTTTGTAAAAATATGGCAAAGTATACTTTTTAATAATAAAGATGGAAGCATTTGATTTTTCTCCTTACTTGATTTCTCCAAAATGTGGAAAATATTTGTGAGTATTCTCATGGCAATATGGTTATTTGCATAAGTCTGATCAATATATATAATTTACTTTTCGAACACAAATGAAAGTTCGTTGCATATATTTAGCCCCTTCTTAAAATTTCAGTAGTTAGTGTTGATATTCTTAGAAAAAGTTATTCTCTTATATGATCCAGGTACAGTTATCAGATTAAAAAATAATTTTGATTAAAAGTTTTTATGCTTTCTAAATAGGTGCTCTTAATAAAGTCTTTTGCATTATGTTTTAACACCAGTACAGCATCAAATTCAAGATCATGTATCCCATTTAATTATCATGTCTTTTTGTTTGTTTGAACATGGAAACTTCCAGACTCATTTTATTTTTAACTTTCCCTGACCCTCTTCTGGTTTCTTTAGTGGAAAATAGCATTTAGAAAACAAGATTTTGGCAGTATTTATATTTATTGGTAGACTGTCATTACTTCCAGACCCTTGCAATAAACAGAGCTGATATTTATGTGTTTGTGTGTTTGAGTGTAGGATGTAGCTGAGAAAATTAAGAGTCCATACGTATACTTCAATTGCAAATTAAACCTAGAGGGTTTTCTTATATTTGTATCTTCCTCTCTTCACAGTGAAAACCCTAACTCACAATAACATCAACTCATTTGCTCAATCACCTATGCCACACAAATAACAAACCTACTAAGATGAGTTCAAGATTTGTTAACAGTTCTTTTTTATTCCTCCCTGGTTTGAGAGTATATGGTTAAAGTTCTGTGATCAAAAGTTACTTGTATTCTTTTATATTTTTCCTTTCCTGTATTTAGTATTCTTTATTTGAAATAAAGTTGGTTCATTTATTTTTGTTTGTTTATTTATTTATTCATTTATTTTAGAATCGGGGTACATGCGAAGATTTGTTACACAGGCATATTGTGTGAAGGTGAGGTTGATGAGTTTCCCTGCCCGGTGGTGAGCCTGGTACCCAATGGGTGGTTTTGCAGCTTATTCCACCCCTCTCCCTCTGTTCTTTAGCAGTGCCTTGCGTTTCTTGTTTCTGTTTGTGCCCTGTGTTTAGTTCCACTTATGAGTGAGAACACGTGGTATTCAGTTTTCTGTTTTTGTGATAATTCACTTAGAATGATGGCTTCCAGCTGCATCCATGTACTGCAAATGCCATGATTTAATTCTTTTTTATGATGGAATAGTATTCCATAGTGTACACGTACCACATTTTTTAACCAGTCCACCATCAATAGGCACGTAGGTTGGTTACATGTTTTTGCTACCATGAATAGTGCTGCAATAAACATACAAGTGAAAATGTCTTTATGTTCCTTTAGGTATATTCTCAGAAGTGGGATTGCTGGGTCGAATGATAGCTCTATTTTTAGTTCAATAAATCTCTAAACTGCTTTCCACAGGGTCTGAACTAGCCTACAATTCCACCAACAGTGTATGAGTATTTCCTTTTCACCACAGTCTTGCCAACATAACTTTTTAATAGTAGCCATCCTGACTGGTGTGAAGTGGTATCACATTGTAATTTTGATTTGTATTTCTCTGATGATTAGAAATGTTGAACATTTGTTCATAGGCTGTCAACCACTTGTATGTCTTCCTTTGAGAAATGTTGTTCATGTCCTTTGCCCACTTTTCAATGGAGTCATTAATTTTTTAATGGTATTATTTTATTCCCCTGACAATTTATTTGAGTTCCTTAAAGATTTTGGATATTTGGCCTTTGTCAGATACATAGCTTGCACATATTTTCTTCCATTCTGTGAGTTGTCTCTGTACTTCTTTTGATAGTTTCTTTTGCTGTGCAGAAACTTTTTATCTCATTAAGGTTCCATCTGTCAATTTTAGTTTTCGCTGCATTTGCTTTTGAGGACTTGGTCAGGAATTCATTGCTTAAGCCAATGTCCAGGAGCATGTTTCCTAGGTTTTCCTCAAGATTTTTATAGTTTGAGGTTTTACATTGATACTTAATACATTTTTAGTTAAATTTTTGTTTACATTTAGTTTTAGATGTTTTCCCTATTTTTGTTCAATATTAATGAGTTTACGTTTTTGAATGAGTCATACTTCCAAGATAAAAACTATTCAAAAAGGCATACTTAGAAGTGTCACTCTCCCACATTCCTTCCATTTGAATGTTGTGTAGATAACCAATTTGATTGTTTTCTAGTTTACATTTCTTGTCTTAAAAAACTCAACAGATTTTAATATAATTTCTTTATATTATATTTACCCCGGTGTAACTTCATATTATAGTTGGCCGATATGGTTTCTTTCTCCTCTTTCAACCCTGACAGATATACTTATATTACAGTATATCTTCAAATAATATTATACTGTTTCCCTTGTACCCTTTTTTTGTGCTATTTTTGTCATATTTTTTTTCTACATAAAATTTTAAACTGGGTTCGATGGCTCAGCCTGTAATCCCGTGCCTTGGGAGGCAGAAGTGAGTGGATTGCCTGAGCCCACGGGTTTGAGACCCGCTCAGGCAACTTGGTGAGACCTCATCTCTACAATAAATAAAAAAAATTAGCCGGGCATGATAGCACACGCCTGTAGTTCCAGCTACTTGGAAGTCTGAGGCAGAAGGATCGCCGGAGCCCAGCAGGTTGAGACTGCATGGCCGAGAGTGGCCACTGCACTCCAGTCTGAGTGACAGAGACTCCAACTCAAAAAAAAAAAAATTAAATCAATTTTGTTTCTATAATTGCCTTAAATACTCAATTTTACTTTAAATAAATTAATGAAATCTTTACAAAATGTAGGTACAAGTTTCCATTTTTTTCTCCTTGGTATCTTTAATTAACTTTATTTTTGTTAATGTAAATTTATTCTTTATCAGAAAAGAATCTAAATTTTTCATTAAATTTTTTACTGGGGATTTAAAATTCTGGAATGATAATTTTTTTCTTTCAGCACTCTAAAATAGCTCATCGTCTTTTGTTTGGATAGTTTCTGACAGAAGATCTTCATTTATTTTTGTCTTTGTTCTTTTGTATGCACTGTGTCTTTTTTCCTCTGGATGCTTTTGAAATTTTACCTTTATTACTGGCTTAGCAACTTAAGTATGGTAAACTTTGGAATATTTTTCTTTGTGTTTATTCTACTACAGTTCATCAGTTTTGATCCTAAAGTTTTATCATTTTTATTAAATTTAGAAAAATTTTGGCTATTATTTCTTTCAATACTTTTTCTGATCCTTTTCTTTCTTTAATTTCAATTATACTTATAAAAATTAATATTGTTTCACAAGTTATAAGTCTGTATTACTTATTCTTTTTTAGACTTTTCCCTCTCTGACCGACACTTAGGATAGCTTTTACTATAATATTGACATTTTTTCTATCATGTTTAATCCACTGTTAATTTTATCCAATGAATTTATCCTTTTTATATTTTGATATATAGAATAAACATTATACTTATTTATCTAGACATTTCCTATTTTTTGGGTCATATAATTGATACTTTTTCTTATGTTCATATTACTCTTTACATTCTTGAGCACTTTTAAATGACTTTTCTAAAATTAATGTCTGTTAATTTCTTCATCTCTGCCATTTTTGATCTACTTTTAGTGACTAATTTTTCTCTTAGTTGTGAATTTAATTTTCCTGCTTCTTTACATATATAACAGTATTTGATTAAATGTTGGGCATTATGAATTTTATGTTTCTGGGTAGTGTATATTTTTGTCTTCCTTCACAATGTGTTGGACTTTGTTCTGGCAGAGAATTAAGTTACTTGTAGTCCAATTTTGTCCATTCAAAACCTTCTTTGAGGTTTTGGCGGAGTGAGTTTAGCATATATATTTTTTTATGTAGGCCTAGTTTAGTCTTCTTGATGTCTCTACAGAAAGTTGTGGGTGCTCAGTAAGTATTCTACATTCTAGCTTCCAGGATCTTGACCTCCTTTTGGCTCTGTGTAAGTATTGGAAACTGACACTCAGCTCCCTTTTGGTCTTTGTCTTGGCCTACATGTATATAATTTGGTGTTTAACAGCTGACTCAGGGATAATTGTGCAGATTTTTTGAATTATTTATGCGCTCTGTTCTTTCTTTTGCTCTTTCTTACAAAATTCCAGTTTCAAAAACCTCTAAGTTGGGCTTGGCTCTATGTCTTCACAATATGGTTCAGAAAGTTCTTCTAAACCATAATTAAGTTTGATTACAAGGCTTATCTAATTTTTTTCTCTTCTCTTAGTGATCAGAGTCATATAGAACTTTTAAAATGTCTGAAAACCCTTTACTTGTATTATTCTCCCCATTTTTCTAGTTGGTTATGGTGAGTGGGTAATCTTGTTCCATTTATCCCACCATGACAGAAGTATGAGCCCTTTGTACTACACGGAATTCTGTCCTAAGTGACAGTTTCTATTTTTGGTGCTCTGTTCTTAGAACCAAACTGGGTTCAGTAATCCTGTTGCTGCCAGCCCAGCTTACCCTAGTTCATGCACCTATGCAGAAATACTATAATAGCTTTTGAATTTCAGTGTATATACTTCTTCTTTAAGAAGTATATTTTTTTGTCAGAAATTTTTGAAATTTGATGTTACAAGGCTCTCTCTCTGTTGAGATACTTCTCCATGACTTTCCATTTTTGCTTTATTCCACATAGATTTTGTGGTTTCTTGCATCAATCTGGAAGCTATAGATTATAAATGTCTTCTATTTTTTGGCCAAAATTAGGGTTCTGAATGTTTTAAAAAATTCTTTGTATTGAGTTTAAATTATTTTCAAGGAAAGAAGTGCAGAATTTTGATTTCTGCAGCTACACTAATACCAGGAGCAAAAATCAATTTGTTGGCTCTTTAATGCCTTTTGAGTGTCATGCATTGATGCCTTTATGTAGTTGCAACTTACATATTTTCACCTCAGTGGAACTTAAATCTTGAATGTGTTGTCAATACTAAATGATCAGTGGTGTGAGATTAAAACTATAAGTTCAAATATTTCAGATAGAGGTCTGCAATGATTTCCATAATCAGAATGAGTACACTGTCAAATATGAAGGAAAATGTCAATGATGGTGGTTGAAGTGAGAGCAGAAGTGTCAGCGTTGAGTGACTACTTAGAAACTGAGAAGCATGCAGAAACGTTATCCAGATGGAGCGATTAATCAGGGCCAGGTAAGAGGCAGAGATGCTACTCTAAAGACAAGAGATCTCGGAACAAAGAGTCAGCCTGTTATCTCTTTCTACTACAGTAACAACTAACAGCACCTTTCCCAGAGTGAGGCCAACACAGATTTGCATTAATATATATCTGATACTCTTGACAACAGTGTAGAACTGAGTACTCTGGGTGAATGGGGCTCAAAAATTTCATCTCTGCCTGTGTCCATGATAGATAAATCCCTTAAAAGTCCCCCTTTTATTTTTAGCTGGGCTCGGTGGCTCAGCCTGTAATTCTGTGCTTTGGGAGGCTGAGGTAAGTGGATTGCCTGAGCCCGTGGGTTCGAGACCTGCCTGGGCAGGTGAGACCTCATCTCTACAATAAATCAAAAAATTAGCCGGGCATGCAGTGCGCACCTATAGTTTCAGCTACTCGGAAGGCTGAGGCGGAAGGATCGCCGGAGCCCAGCAGGTCGAGGCTGCAGTGGCCGGAAGCGGCCACGGCACTCCAGTCTGGGCGACAGAGTGAGACTCCAACTAAAAAAAAAAAAGTCCCTTCTTATTATCTTTTTATGTATTTATTCTATGGTACCAATAAGTTGTATACTTCTAATTGTATAGGTACAAGTCAATTGCCTTTTTGTGTAATTTTCAGACTAATACAATTGTATCAGATCTTTATCTTTAAGAAATTGCTCACAATGATGATCTGAAATTCAAGGTAAAAGAAGCCTCCATAGGGCAGATTTTTGATTTTTCAAAATCCAAGGAAGCAATAACTCTAGAGAGTTAAATCTCTATAAATTCTGGAAGATGTGTGTCCACAATTTAAGAACCAATGGACACTTAAAAAAGAAGGAAATAAAGCACTATAGCTTGAAATTTAAAGCTTTAGGAAGAAAATCTGTAATTTCAATGTGATTCTCTCATAATAATATCTTAGAGAACAAGTTTACAGCTACCTTTAAACAATGGTGAAAGAATTTCACAAGTAATCTTTCAAAAGATGACACTGAATCGATTTGGATACCAAGAAAGGAAATATACCTATATTAACTTTAAGTATTACATTTAAGGTATTCATATCTTTAAAATAATGCAATGAAAATATAGTAGGAATATATGTTCTGTTTTAGAAGTATGGCAAAGCAGACTGTTCAATGCAAAATTGTGAGTGAGAATATTCGAAGCTGAGAAAACATAAATACAGTATGAGCCCACATACCATGAGAAGTTAACAAATAGGAAAGAGAAGCAGCGGGGAAAACCCCAGAGCATTTAATCTTATTTTATGGTGGCATTCATGTACTGAAAAGAGTGAAAGAACAGCCCCCACACTTCCAGAAATGAGTCAGTTTCATATCTCAAGCTGATTATAAACCATTCAAGGGCGGCAGCCTCCCACAGCTGACTTTAACTATGATTAGAATAGAGGATGGTCGTTAGTTTGGGCATGCCATATGTACCCTGAGGCCTCAAAGTCTGATCATCAGGTAAACTTGAAGTTTCTCCAGGACCAAAATATTAGCTTACAAATAACTTTTCTTGTATGTATTCTGGAAAACACAGCTCATCAACAGGCCAGTCACATATATATGTTTAAACCATACTCCAAACCATTTGGCATGCACTAGAGCAACTTTACAAGTTTAGAAATTCCGTCTTAATTTTAAACCACTTCGGTTCTTCATTCTTTTTTCCATTATAAAGCAAAGTTTTCTATCTGACCAACATAGGTCACGCTGTCCCGTATAAATTCCCAGTCTCTTGTGAAGATTGAATTTTTTATCAAACAGTATAGATTCAGGACTGCTATGGTCTGAAAGAGAAACTAAAAACTTTCTAGTTAATGTTATGGTCTTTGATGACAAAACCCTGGGTAGAAGTGCCTATAAAACCTTTTTAAAAAATCTTTAAAAAAAATTTTTGAAAACACAGAAGATTTAATATTTAGAGATTTTATTTCAATTCTTTCTTCTGAACAGAAAATTAGAATACACATAGTAAAGGATTATTGAAAAATTGCTTTGAAAATGGAAAACTGTTCTACTCTTTATCTTGACTGCAAGCAGAAGTCCTAAAACAAGGTGTTCACAGTTCTGCTATACATTTTTAAGCATTAAGACTTAGCTATGAAATCACTTTTTTTGGGTTAGACGGTCAACTTTGATTAAGATAATCGTGATAGTATCAGAACTACTAGATAATAATTATGCTCTCTATAAGTTGACAGACAATAAAAAAGCAATATATACTGATACTTTAATATTAAATGTATTCCAGTATATATAACAGATTAATAAAAATCATAAAGAGTAGATTTCAAACAATGTAGACATTAATTTAAGAAAAATGGTTTCTTCTTAATAAGTTACCCCTTTATTTTAAAAGAAATTGTGGAAATATTTTCCAGTATAATTTTTGCCTACTTTACATCAACAAATAAATACTCTTATTTATTTGTGTAAAATTCATAAAATGCATCGGATGTTGAATTTAAGAGAAATAGAATGTAGTTTTTAAAATTATCATCTTTTTTCCTGAGCTCAATTTAACCTGCTAAACCTAATTTTTAAAAATGATAGATATCAAATGGTTGTAACAGAAGATTTGGAAAGAAAAATCCTTTGCCTCCCACACGTATAGAAGTAGAAACCAAATTTAAAAACATGTAACTCAAAGTCACATCGTGTTATTCAAAAGGAAATTTCAAGATTTAAAGATGTGGATCATGATATGGGAATTATATGTGTGTGCTCATTTTTTACAGTAACTTCCTAGTTTTGCTCTCAAATGAGCATTTTTAAAAAGTAAGCCGAATTATTAAGGATCCAAGATGCTTAAAACCTTGACTTTCCCACTCACACTCACACCCACTTTACAATAATGGAGTCTACTCTAATACAAATTCACATTTCATCTTTCCTAGGAGGAAATTTATGGCAAAATTAGATTTTGACTTATTTTTAATTTAAAGTAAAAGGTAAGAATGGTCACTATACCACTTCATTTTCCTCCCAAAGGAAAACAAATAAAACGTATAATTAATCCAGGACAAGTAATCCAGGATTCACATAAGTGGCACTACACATTTCTGAAATGTCCTCTAAACTAAAGGTTTATAATGAGTAAGACAAGAAATTATAATTCACTCTATCAAAAATCTGAAGAGGGAGGGAATATTTTTGCTATGCACAAGCTGAATCAAGTTAATGAGGCATCTAACATTGCAAAAAGAACGTTGTCTATAAATAAATTCAGTCTGATTGGGATGTATTAGTTGTCTGATAATATTCTCTAGCCTACAGATGCTTTGGGTGGAATTGGGTGGAATGTAGATTTTTCAAAAGAGAAAGGCCAATGGAATTACTTCGGCAAAGCTCCAGGTCTTTTCCTCTAAATGGCATTAAGATAAAATTTTCCTTTAAAATATGACTTTGCATGATAATATTTCCAAAATAATACATTTAGCATATGACAAACTATGCTCATCAACTGAAATCCACCTGAATCATAGAATTTGGAAAAGGTATATATATATTCATTCCACAGAAATCTACCCCTTAAGGTACTACTCATGGGTACTATACCTAAACTCTAGAGGCTAGAAAGAGGATACAATTAGAAGCTTAGCTATTTTTCAGCTTAGACCTAAACATTGTTCATATGTTTATGCTCATTGTTGTTGGGAGGGCTGGGTTTTTATTACGGAGTCCATATTATTTCTGATTAGTTGCCAGATGTTTCTGCAGAGCAGTGTAAATCGAATGCTTCCATTCAAATTAAATCTCAGTTTTATAGAAGTTGTTTTTAATGGGATTTTAGAGTCTAAAAGCAGAATTTATTTTATATTGTCTATTCCATTGCCTCCTCCTTAGGGAACTTTTATTTTGTTTACTCAAATTTATAATAACTCTGAGGATATATGTATGTTTCTCTGAAAACATTTTCCACATATTCAGTATAAATTTACTTCTATTCCTTTTATCTTTCTTAAATTATTTTTAAAATATAAAATGTTTGCACCTTTACTGAAAAAAGCTCAAAGCACAGAGAAAGGTATAAAATGGAAAGTAGAAATACTCCCCTTTTTCACATATCGAATCTCTCTCCCTGAATTTTCCACTATTAACAATTTGCTGTGTATGCGTCCAGAAATATTTCATGAATTCTATAGTTTCTCAAGGAAGTCATTCTCATTGTCATTTTCTCACAGCCTATTTTCTCTGAATTTGTTCCCTTGCCTCATTTTTCTTGGCTTCTTCATGCTCTAGAATTAGTTCTTTTACATAAAGACTTATTGATTATCTGATTCTACATGAAATTAGAAGACATATGTATCAATTCTTGGAATCCTTCTTTAATTTTACTGATATATGTTATGGGTTTTAACTTGGAAGTATGGGAGTTTTGCAAACGTTATTGATAGTTTTTTTCTATAGTTTTTATCTTTTGGTTTGTTTTATATTAATGTCAGAGTGGGGAGTAGAATAGAAATATTTTTGTATTGGCAACTTTTATTCAAAGTTTTTCTCATCCCATTGTTTTTAATATTCTTTTTATTCCATCATAGATAAAAAGTTTGCCAAATTGCAAATTTTATTATTCAAATATTTCATACTCCCACATCTGATCTTATTTTCTCTTCAAAGTTTTTCCAAACAGAATGCCAGAATCTTTGAATTGAAAGAGATTTTAAAAGTGTTTAATCCAGCTTTCAAAAGATAAATAAATTCCTCCTGTGATATTCTTCATAACTGCTTTCTAATCTCTGATTAACATCATCAAGCAAAGAGAAATGCACTATGCCATGACACATCCATTTTTAAAATCTGCTTCTTTAGTAACTACCTTTTATAATTTCTAGGTACATACCTTCTTGAACCTTACAAGGTATCATTTATCTTCTAGCATCACTGCAAATACTTGAAGACTTGGGTCTTCTTCCTTGACAATAAGTTTTCTAGTTACTAGGGTAAAATACTTTTATTTCTTTTGAACATTTACCAAATGTAATTGTTTTTTATCCCTTCATGATTTTATTATCTTTTATTTTAAAGATTTGGGGTACAATTCAAGGTTAACTATACAAATGTTCATAATGCAGGTACCCTTGATGAGGTGTGCCTCCACTCCCCCTGGCAGTTTCTTACTACTGCAAATTCCTTTATTATAATATAGTTTTTCAAGGTCTGCTTATAAGTGAGAACATGTGTTACTCAGTTCTGTTTCTGTGATAGATCACTCAGTATTATAGAAGTTAAGTCCATCCAAGTTACTTCAAAGTTCATAATTTTGTCATTCTTTATGGCTGACTGATATTCCACTGTGTATATGTACCACATTCTTTTTATCCAGTCCTCTTCCAATGGGCAGCATGGTTGGTTCCATGCTTTTGCTATTGTGAATAATGCTGCAATAAACATGAGTGTGCAAGTATCTTTTCCATAGAGTGATGTGAGTTCCTCTGGGTATAGTCCTAGTAGGGAGATTACGTGGACATATGGAAAGTCAAGTTTTAGATTTTTTAGGAATTGCCAAACTGTTTTCCACAGAGGTGGTACTAGTTTACACTCCTACCAACAGTGTAGAAGCGTTCCCTTTTCCCTGCATCCCCTCCAACTTCTGTTGTTTTTTGGTTTATTGATGATGGTTATCCTGACTAGAGTTAAGTGGTATGTCAGTGTGGCCTTAATTTGCATTTCTTTGATGACTAGTGAGGTTGAGCATTTTTTTCATATAACTGTTGGCTGCTCGTATATCTTCTTTTGAGAAATGTCTATTCATATCTTTTGCCCACTTTGTAATGGGACTGTGTGTTCAGACCTGGAAATGACAATACTTGAATTCATATGGAAACATAAACAACCATGAATAGCCAAAACAATTCTCAGCAACAAACAAAAACTAGAGATATAACACTCCCAGACTTTAAACTTGATTATAAAGCTACAATAAACAAAATAGCCTGGTACTGGTACAAGAATAGGCATATAGACCAATGGAACTGGATAGAGATTCCAGAAGCTAAACCTCAATTTCTCAACCAACTTATCTTTGACAAAGCCTCCACCATCCACCACTGGAGAGAGGAGAACCTATTCAGTAGATGGTGCTGGGAAAACCACCTGGCCACATACAGAAGATTAAAACAAACCTCTATTACCATACACAAAAATCAACTCTAAACGGATAAAAGATTGAAACGTAAAACCTCAAACTGTAAGAATCTTAGAAAATACAGGATACACCCTTATGGAATTTGGAACTGGCAACCAATTCCTGATCAGAACACCAAGTGCCCGTGCCATTAGAGATAAGATAGACAAGTGGGACCTCATCAAATTGACAAGCTTCTGCAAAGTCAAAGAAATCATCAAGAGAATATGGGGAGTGGGGCTTGGGGAAAAAGGAGCGGGGAAACAGCCCACAGACTGGAAAAAATATTTACCAACTGTATATCTGACAAAGGCCTAACATCTAGGATCTACAAAGACCTCAAATGTGCCAAAAAGAATTATATAGTTTTCTGTAGATTTAGCATCTCATTTCCCTAATGTAGACCCCAGGCACCAATGTTCCAACTAAGACAACTTTCTCTTATCTTGGACTGGGCTTACCTAGTCCAAACAATTGGGTTTCTACCTTCATATCATGTTTAACACATCATTTCCTTTCTCGGATTAGAGATTTGTCCTGGTATGTTTGTTATTGAATGTGACATCAATTTGATTAATCTATAGATAGATATGTAGAAAGCTAGAAAATATTTTTGAGAAGGAGGTGACATGATTCAACTGTGATGTTTAATTAATAATTGGAAGAATGCTAGTTGGTAGATGCTGATGATGAGCAGCAGGTCTCTCTTCAAATGTCACCTCTTCAGAATGCTTTTATAACTGTCTTATCTAAAATAGTCATACCTCGAAACCACATTCTATCTATTTTCTCTGCTTTATTTTTTTAAGAAAATATTTTCTCAAGAAATGCAATATTTCTTTTTTTTTTATTTTAAAGGTGTGGGGTACAATTCAGAGTTAGGTATACAAATATTCATTATGCATGTACCCTATTGGTGAGGTATGCCCCTCCCTCTCCTGGTAGTTTCCCTCAACTGCCAATCCCACTCCCCTCCCCTGGCAGTTTCCCACTACTACCAATCCTTTTCTTATAGTATTGTGATAATTGTTCAAGTCCGCTTATGAGTGAGAACATATGGTACTCTGTTCTTTGTTTCTGTGATACATCACTGAGTATGATAGACTTTAAATTCATTCAAGTTGCTGTGAAGTCCATATGTTTGTCCTTCTTTATGGTTGCACAATATTCCATTGTGTATATGTACATTTAAAAAAATTCAGTCCAGTTTCAATGGGCAGCATGGTTGGTTCCACGTTTTTGCTATTACCATTTGCTGTATTTTCTGAGAATGTATCACTTGTTTGTTTGTTTATTTAGTATCTTCTATAATGTAATGTCATGAGGGCAGGATTCTTGTCCTGCTAAGTATGTTATCTCCAGAACAGAAACTACCTGAGACAGGATAAGTATTCAATAGGATTGGTTTGGTAAAAAAATAATAAATGATTTGGAAAAAAGAGACAGTGGAAGATTAGAGCTCTTCCTGACACTAATTTTCTGTCTCTCAGTTCAAAATTCATTCTTCAATACCCGATCTTACACCAATGGACAGAATTTACATGAATTAAAATAGCAAGTGAATCTACACTCTTGCTAACTTTCTTATGTGAAAGTTAGAGCACTTATTGGAAAATAATGGAATTCTAAAACTTGCAATGAGGACATTTTGTTGCAACCAAGTGAAGCTGTTAATCTTGAACCCACATACCATTATGAGCTTCCCTTGCCAGTGAAAGTAGCTTGCTTTCCCATGTCCAAGGAGACTAACTTTCGTTTTTCTTGAAAATCTGTTTGATTATCACACTTAAATGCCTTGGGAGGTGATGCTGATTCTCTTCAAGAAGAGACAGTGGAAGATAAGAGCTGTTCCTGACACTAATTTTCTGCCTCTCAGTTCAAAATTCACTCTTCCATACATAATCTATACCAATGGACAGAATTTCTTTCGGCACCTTTCCTTTTCAGAGAACACAGTGTTAAGCTTTATGAATGGAGGCCCCATATGTGGACATTGCAGGCAGAAGAAGTTTCTACCATTGGTTCTAGTGGTTGCACCATCAGTATAGGTGGGAGGACATACAGTGGTTCTCTGCACTAGCCATGTGCTCCTAACGTGTAGTCCTTCGGCAACCCCACAGTCTCATCTTGCCTTGGCAATCACTTCGTATATTGCTATCAGCACACTGCTCCAAACCTCACGTCTACACAGCACCCTCTCACTCAGTATGTCTTCACATCTAGCTATTGACTCTGGATTATCTGTGTCCCACAGACTTGCTTCCTGTTTGCCTAGTAGTAAGTCAGTTCTGATCTTGGAAAATCAGACTTCTGCATCTTCCACTGGGATGCAGCTGTGCTTTTTTTTTTTTTTTTGATGAAATGTGAAGCATGCTCTTATGCATGAAGCCCCTCCCTCTTCCATGTGTATGCTTCTTTCAGTACTCCTCCAAAACTGGGAAGATTTACTGTATTCTCTTCTTATAGTTATTCTTTTATCATATATTTGTAATTCTTGTATTAAACTTATATTTAAATAACTGTGTTGTTTCTGTCTCCTGTTCAGACCTATATTGATTCATATTTGGTATCCAAAGTTCTTGAATTCCAAGAGGTAGACACTTGAGAATGGGAGTTTGATATTTTTAGGCCATGCCTTTGGGCATTAGAACAATGCTGAGCTCTTTGTCAATAGGAAACGGGTGCTAGTAGCTCGTGTCTTGCAGTGGCATCATAGTTACTTAAGCTCCTAAAAGTGGTTGATTGTGGTAAAAATGTCAACTGAAGCACATGCCTTAGGAACTCAAGTGGCTATTGCACTTGACCATATCACAGTTCTGAATTCAATGATGACACAATGTGGGATGCATTTTGTGTGTGTGTGTGCACTTGAGTGCTTATAGAGTAAAAATGGCAATCTCAAACTCATTATTTCTCAACTTAAATCACAACCTGATAGCCAGAGTGCTTCTATGAAAAGCCTAAAATATCTTATTTTTATAGCTTTAGGACTGATATTGGTGAAAATCAAATGCAAAATTTAACTGTGTAGGTTGCTGAATTAAAATAGCAAGTAAATCTACACTCTTATGTGAAAGTTAGAGCACTGATTGGAAAATAATGGAATTCTAAAGCTTGCAATGAGGACATTTGGTTGCAACCAAGTGAAGCTGTTAATCTTGAACCCACATACCATTATGAGCTTCCCTTGTCAGCGAAAGTAGCTTGCTTTCCCATGTCCAAGGAGACTAACTTTCATTTTTCTTGAAAATCTATTTGATATCCACACTTAAATGCCTAGGGAGGTGATGCTTATTCTCTTCAAGATCCAACCCAATTATGCCTTGTTGTCAGTAGACTCACAACTAGGGTCAAATTTAAGAACAATCTAGGGTAGGTTTCATCAGTCTCAGCACTACTAACATTTTGAACTGAACAATTCTTTGTTGTGAGAAACTGTTCTGGGCATTGTAGAATATTTAGTAGAACCCCTGGTCCCTACCCACTAGGTATCAGGAAACCCATCCCCACTCCCATTGTACAACAAAAAAGTATCTCTAGAAATTGCCAAATCTATTTTGAGAACTAAATAAGCACCTGTTGAGCATTACCACTGCAGAGCAAACAGGTACACATTATGAGCTAGGAGGAAATAGTTTACATACCATGGGATTGCAAGACTTTGTTACTACGTATCAGCAAAAGTAGATGAGAGTTGTGCCCACATGTATGGGAATTGATTCTACAGTATTAGACCAAAGAAGGCTGAATGCACCATCAGCCAAATTAACTAATACTATTTACAAAAGATTCAAATTTTAATGTGTTAGCTCACAGAGGTGGCTCTCTCTAACAGCTTACTTGATTAGTTAAGTGAAATTTACACTCAGCTGTAGCCTATGTTTTCTAAGATTGAGATTCCAGAGCTTCTAGGATATGATGTGGAGTATAGAATGCAAAGTTTTATGGAGACAGGAAAGTCAAACTTGATTTATTATGTGCAATCTAGAGGCCCACTGCCTAACATGTTCCATGAGAAATTCCAGAGGACACTGTTTTCACTCAAGCATTCAGATTAGTGAGAGGAATACATACAGACTTGCAAATCTCTATGGTTGGTCTCTTTTTTAGACCAGATATGAGGAGGTGTGCCACCATTGAGATAGGTTCCATATTTTCTGTAGGGCTCATGTGACTCCAGAATAGCAAAGGTTAAGTGGCCATACTTAATTGTCAAAGACAAGGTAAGCATGTCAACTAGTAAAGGGCAAGCTAAATTTACAAAACCTTTGCCCATAGATATCTTTGACAGTGGTTAATTGAGTCCCTAGGAATGAAATAGACAGGTAGCCTACCAGAGTGTTTCTTGTGCTATTTAGTGAGAAAAACTCTAAGCCTCGTATCCAAACACCTAACTTGAGTCACCATAGTCTCTCATCAAGCTTCAAAAATTCAGTCAGTTTACAGACCCAAAAGTCATTGATTAAAAGGCAAGCTAGTTCCCCTTGAGAAAGGACTTTGCACCATTGCCGAAAGTACACAGTGCAAATCTTCCTCCAAGCCTTCTCCAAAGGAAACAGCAACAAATATTTCTTTAGAAAATGTATAAGCTTCCATATTCGAGTAACTGGAGGATAGAGTTAAGGATAACCACAATTACTGGAAAGTAAGGAGAGGTTATACTGTAAAGAAGGCAGCTAGAGAGAGAATCCTTAAATTTTGTTTTTGTATAAATTTTGCCTAATCTTTGATTCAGGCTCAGGGAAGATTCCAAACAAAAGGTGAAAGAATTAAAGGGAGAAATAGACAATTACAAAATCATGGCAGAGATTCTAAATCTATGTCAGTAATTAATTAAACAACTGGAAAAAAATCATTGAAGATATAGAGGATCTGAGTAACACTATCAACTGCCTTAATCTAATTGATACCAAACAAGGGCAGAATACACATTTCTTATAACTACACAGAATATGTTCACAAAACTAGACCAAACGTTGAGATATAGAAAATGTGTTAAAAAACTGAAAAGGATACAAATCTTACAAAGTACGTAAATAAGTAGGCATAGTACCTAGAACATTTTAGTACTTAATAAAAAAATCTGTTGATTGAGTGAATTTATGCATGAATAAATCATGAACCTTGGTTATGTTAATTAACATCTTGGCACAATAAAAAGGCACAATATAAACTGGGAGATTTGGTTATAGCAGCAATGTAGTGGATGGTATGAAGTATGCCAAGATCCCCCTTCTGGAATGAACGCCTTACTCCCTCTGCTGCTATAAGTGCTGCCAGCAAAAAGTCCCTCAAGGGACGGTCTCAGCTGCAGACTATCCTTGTAGCCTTGTTCAAGGTCTGACCAATACAAGGATTATTTGAAATATAGATATAAAGACCTGAATTCTTCACCCTGCTAATTCTGAGGGTTCATCTAGCTTCAAAACTCCCTGTGGAGTTCACGTGAGGCTTCTGTTTAGACTGCATTAGAGTTTAACTTCTCCCACTCATCAATTCTACTTCCTTCCATTCCCTTCTGCAGTGTAGTTACCAAGAGTATTCCCAATAAACTTCTTGCACACTAATCTCCATCTCTTCTAGAGAAATAACCTGCAACAAGCTCTTTAGAGAGAAAAGTTCTAATTCACAGAGTTAGTGTGTCTTCTTGTGAACCATTTTCCATTTTCCTGGTCAGTTTTTAAGATTTGTTACTTTTGTTGCAAATTCTTTAGTCCTACTCTGGATTCTTTAAGTTTCCAAAGAATCTTCTAGTAAAGCCTCAGGATTTTGTTTTGTGATTGCTGACAACAAATTACCACACATTTAGTGGGTTAAAACATTATACATTCACCTTCTCACATTTGTGTAGGTCAGAAATCTGAGTGGGCTCAACAATTTTCTTTGATTTCACAAGGTCAAAATCAAGGTGTAAGCCCACTTCAGCTTTTATCTGGAGGCTCTGGGGAAGAATCCACTTCTAAGATCATTTGGGTTGTCGGCAGAATTCAGTTCCTTGTGTTTTTAGAGCTGAAAATTAATTTCTTTGCTGTCTACCAGCAGGTCTCTTCTTAAAGACATCAACATTCCTCATGATGTTGCCTTCTCCATCTCTATACCAAGAAGGTTACATTTAGCCGTCCTCACATTCTGATTTCTTCAGCTGCATCTCTTCTGACTTTAGCCAGAGTACACTCTCTGCTTTTAAGGGCTCATGTGAGTACATTTAACCCACTAGAGTAATTTAAGATAGACTCCCTATTTCAGTTTAATTTAATTACATCTGAAAAAAGTTCTTTTTTGCATGTAAATTAACATATTCACAGGTTCTAAGGATTAAGACATTGATATCCTCATGGAGTCATTATTTGGCCTGCCGCTTGAATTTAGGTGCTTAAACATCTGAAATAATGTATAATTTGCATCTTCATCAGAGATTTACAGAACTTGCATGTTTTTCCTCTTTGCTAAGACATATGGCAAGTAAATAAAGCCAAATCTTTAATTAAATAGCAAAATAAAGATATTATCCAACAGACTATGACTTAAAAATCTTAAGCTATACAGATTTTGGGTTAGGGAAATTACTTGAAAATTTACTCCAGCAAAATGAAAAAAAAAAAGAAAGAATGAAAGAAAGAGAAATATAAAATCATGTGAGAAACAACTGCAATGCAAGGAAAAAAATGTAGTTTGACAACTATGCATTAAATTTACAAAAACAGTCCAACTTAGAATAGAAGTAAGATTAATATAAAAAGAATGTTTTCAAAAAGATGCACTGTACCAAATAATAGGAGCCCAATACTCTAGATTATTTTAGTAATAATATGAAACATATTTCTTTTGATAATAAAAAAAAGACAATGAATTGGAAACTCAGGAAACGTCAGGAGAGACAAAATGCTCTGCAAGAAGTAATTGTCTAAATATGTAGCAAAATAAAATATGATTTTGAATAATTGTTGAAAGTGTAGGAAAAAGATATTTTACCTTGATGTTTGGAATATTCTACTTTGAAAGGCAGCTTCTTAGTGATCTAAGTACATTTCTATAGATGTAATTGAACTATGTGGTACTACAGTGAAAATGTATGTTACAATATAAAAGCATACAATACTATAAATGAAGCTTTGATTCTTATAATATGTTTGAATATATGTAATAAGATCATATCCATACATGTGTAGTCAGATTTTAAAACTTTTAATAAAAAATAAATGTTACTGTTTGTTAAACGTCTTTATAGGATGGTTAAGATATTTTGAATAGGGCTGAAATTGATAAACTTTGATAAAATTAAGTTTAAAATAAATTATTTATTGTGTTTTTAAAGCTAGGGAGACAGAGGAAGAAAATGTATAGCATAAATTGAGAAATTTATTTGATAAATTCTGACAGGATTTTTGCTTTGAAAGTCTTAGATTTCTAGATTGAAACTCAAATCAGGCAGCAATAATTTTTTTGTGTTTTGGTTAATCTAAGAAAGTTTTGATAAAACTAAAGTAACATTATTGTATGGATTAAAAAGGTCACTATCAGTTTCAGAAATAAAAGGAAACTGTGCCTATGCATGAACTCTCTTTGGGTGATAATATAACCTACTTGGAACATGAGTGCATGGGATGAGGAAGGTCAAGGAAAGGGCAGCCTCATTTGCTTCCGTTGAAGTTGAAATTTGAAAACTTATCATGTTGGTGAATGAAATAAACTCTTGTACCTGAAAAAAAAATGTGAGGCAAGTGTTCCCCTGAAATGTATTTAAAAGTAAACTATTTATTTATTTTTAAAGTATTTACAACACTAACCACTTTGACTATTTTTGCTCACAACTTTTCAAAAATAACTGCAAGAGAAAGGAATAACTGCAAGTGAAAAAAGTTTCTGTTTACAATAGAGGAAACTGACACCACCGTCTACTGGCACATGATAAGTTGACATAAATCAGTGTAACTTTATTCTTTAACACACAAAGCCCTGATGACACATCTCAGTACTGGTTGAGCATTCTTAATTTGAAAATCTAAAATCTGGCCCAAGCAGCAAATTATAAATTTATCAGCCTCTGTGTCATAGTGGAGTCAATTCCTTATAATACATCTTTTCATATTTATACCTACACAAACTCTATTGCTTCTGTTTCTCCAGAGAACCCTGATTAACACAAAAGTTCTACATGCTCTTGACTAGTGGAAGAAAATTCAAAATAGTCGTTGCTCACTTGGATAATCACCTTCTTGAAGCTTTGATATATTCCTTTCCCAACTTATTTTTATTTAAAAATGCCTCCCCCTCATCAGTTTTCCAAAATCTCTATGGCAAATACAAGAGCAAGGTGCTGAGGTAAAACAAGAACAATGAAAAAAAACACAAAGCAAAACAAATGAGGTAGTTTACCTTCTCTTCCTTCTTCTCTGCCTGCCTTCCTCCCAACCTCCCTCCCTCCCTCCTTTCCTTTCTTTTATCTAAGTATATTTTTATTTAGCACTCTTGGAAAACAAGGTCTTATTAACTTTCTATTACACTCAATTTTGTTCTGAAGAAATAAATCATTTTAGTGGGTATTGATAGCTTGTATATAAAAATATACAAGGATATTATTCTAATTATACTCCTTTCCTTCCTATCTTGTGAGTTCTTTATTTTCTTTTTCAAATTTTTTGAACAATTACCATGAGATCTTTCATTCATTTGAATAACCAAATATAGACTGAAACCAATTTTTGTGTTTCCATTTGTATGACGAGATACCGCTTTGCCTGTAGTACATGTACAGGGGGATGAAGAGATGTAAAGAATGTGTGTGGAGGGCAACCCCTTTGGTGGTGTGGTGGTTCCCCTGTGGGAGTTTTTCTGTCCTCTCAATAAATCCTGCTTTCTAAAAAAAAAAAAAAAAAAAAAAAAAGAATGTGGGTGGAGAAGAAAGGAAGAGAGAAGAAAGAAGAAATAGGGAGGAGATACAGAAACAAAAGTATATGCAAAAATTTCAAAATATGTGAAGCAAAAAATAACAGGTATATGAGTTAGAGGTGAAGAGAGACAGTTTAATTTTCTAAGAGATGCTATCTTTTTGTTGACATACACAGGTTATCCAAAACTACCATGAATATCCATTTGAATAAAGACCTATCCTAGATCCTCTCCTTCCCACTACCACAAAGTTTTCATAGGTGCCTTAAAGTTTCTTAGGTGTTTAATAGGTGCCTTTGAAGTTTATTTCTATACTATTTGACTGTTCCAAATGACTTTATCCACTAAAGTGTTCAAAGAAAAACAACAACAAAAATAGTGATTAAAATTTTACTTTAGTCAAATTACACAACATAGAAATTATTTAAAATTTCTTTGTATGCTATTAGACTGGCCCAAAACATCTTTATATTTAAAAACTTTGCCATTTATTCTATGCCTAGACAACCCTAGAGAGTCTGTCAAAAACCTCCTCACACTGATAAATGACTTTAGTAAAGTCTCAAGACACAAAACCAATGTACAAAAAGCAGTTGCATTTCTATACACCAACAACAAACAGGTTGAGAACCAAATAAAAACACAATTTTATTTACAATAGTCACACACACACAAAAATACCTCAGCATTCACCTAAGCAAAGAGGGAAAGAACTTTACAATGAGAACCTCAAAAGAGTGTTCAAAGAAATCAAGGATGACACACATAGGAAAACATCTCATGTTCATGGATTAGAAGAATCAATATCATCAAGATGTTCATTTTACCCAATGCAATCTACGGATTCAATAGAATTCCTATCAAATTGCCAGCACTATTTATCAGAAATCTAGGAAAGACTAAACACGAATTCACATAGAAGCAAAAAAAGATCCTGAATAGCTAAAGCAATCCTCAGCCAAAATAACAAAACTGGAGCCATCATACTTCCAGACTTTAAACTTACTACAAGACTACTATAACCAAGACAGCATATTACTGGTACAGTAATAGAGACATAGACCAAAGGAACAGGACAGAGAATCTGAAAATGAAACTGCACACCTTCAGCTAACCACTAACCCATCTTTGACAAAGCCAACGAAAACAAACACTGGGGAAAGGAAATCATATTTAGCAAATGGTACACGGAAAACTGGCTAGCTTCATGCAGAAAAATAAAACTGGACCCCAAACTATCACCATATATAAAAATTAATGTAATCTTGATCAAAGACTTAATTATGAGACCTTAAACTATAAGAATCCTAGAAGAAAACTTTGGAAACACCTTCTTGGACATTGGAGTAGGCAATGACTCATAGCCAAGTTCTCAAAAGCAAATGAAGCAAAAGTTAAGATTGTTAGGTGAGATCTCATCAAACTGAAAAACGTTTGTACAGCAAAATAGACCATCAAGAGTAAAGAGATAAGTCATGGAATGGACAAAAGTATTTGCAAGCTATGCATCCAATGTAGGCCTAACATCCAGGATCTATAAGGAACTCAAATAAATTGACAGGAAAAACAAAAACAACCCCATTAAAAAGTGGGCAAAGATCATAAACAGATGCGCCTCAAGGGAAGACATTCAAGTAGACAACAAACATATGAAAAATTGCCTAGCTTCACGAATCATCAGAGAAATGCAAATCTAAACTACAATGAGATACCACTTAACTCCAGTAAGGATGGCCATTATTTAAAAACCAAAAAAAAAAAAAAAAAAAAGAAGAAGAAGATGCTAGTGTGAGTGCAGAGAAAAGGGAATGATTTTACACTATTAGTGGGAATGTAAGCTAATTCAATCTTGTGGAAAGCAGTGTGGTATTTTCTCAAAGAACTAAAAATTGAGTTACCATTCGATCCAGCAATCCCACTTCTGGGAACAAACCCAAAGGAACATAAATTGCTCTACCAAAAAGACAGCTGCACACATATGTTTATTTCAGTACTATTCACAATAGCAGAAACATGGAACCAGCCCAGATTTCCATTGAAAGTGAGCTGGATAAAGAAAATATGGTACATGTAGATGTTGAAATACTATGCAGCCATAAAGGAAAACAAAATCATGGTCTTTGCAGCAACATGGATGCAGCTGGAGGCCATCATCCTAGATGAGTTATCACAGAAACAGAAAAACAAATACTGCATGTTCTCATTCATAAGAAGGCCCTGATTTCAGGACACACAAGAACAAAGGTGGGAGTAACAGGTTCCAGACACGGCGAAAGAAAGAATAGAGAGATAAGGGACACACAACCACACACTGTGTACCAGGCCCACTACCTGGAGGAGAGAGGGTTTACCAGATGCCCAAATCTCACCTGCATGTAATTTACTTATGTAGTAAATTTTCACATGCACCCACAACTCTAAAATAAATAAAATAGAATACAATAGTTTACCAGCTAAGTGATAAAAGAATGATTAAAAGTGGCAGTTGCTCAGATTATATAAATGACTATTTGAGAAATATATTAATTCTTTAGCTTCTCTATATATTCTTCAGACCACATATTTGAATACATTTCTAACTGAGAGTTTTTTACATTAAAAAGGAAAGGATGGGGCAACACCCTGGGGTACCCTCCCACTCTGGGAGTTTTTCTGTCCTCTCAAGAAATACTGCTTTCAAAAAGAAAAGAAAAGTGTTTGAATTTTTCTTTGCTTTGAACATGGTCATCTATATTAGTCTGACTAAAGAGGATGGTATCAAGAGAGTTCTGTAGTGTACTATGTGGGTGGTAGTGTGTTGGGAGCCGGCCACGGAGGCCCACTGAACATTAGGGATCAGGAAGGGCTGTTGACCCCGAGACCACTAGGATGTGTTTGGGAGCTATTGACCCCATTTCCTCCCCCTTTCTACTCAGCACTAACCAGATTAAGTTCCTGTGAGCTCAAAACATAAAAACTCTGAGACCGGGACGAACACAAGCTAACTTTAGAAGCTCATCGCTCCCATTCTTCTGCAAACTGCAGTTTTGGCTTTCACACAACTTATAATTCAAACTCATGTCACATCTAAGAGCCTTAGTATTGGTCATAGGCTTCTGGGTCATGATTTTAGGATTTATTGAAGGTATAAATTGTAGAATATTAGTTTTAGAAGACAGCCATTTTGTTGAAAGAATGCGGCTGGGATACTTGCAGGTCGCCCACTGTGAACTTTGGACTAGGCCACATTCCAAACATTCTGGGATGGGCCAGTTTCGTTTGTAAAGTAAATACTTAAGCTTTCTATAGAATTGTTTAACTTGGCATAAATCAATCAGTTTAGGATGAAAAAGGTTTATAGAATATGTCAGTCATGGATTAGGTTATCCTTTGTTATGGGATTTTAAGATTACCATATGAAAAGGGTTTAAAGGCAATCATTGATTAAGGTTTCATGGATTAAGGTTTCTGGTGGGTGGAGGATGCCCCTCCCACATCTCACTTTGTGTATAAAAGACCCGTTGTAATTCCCAATAACACACATCGCTTCTGCACTAGACTGGAGTCCAGTCTTTCTTTCTCTCTCTCTTTCTCTCTTCTTCCCCCCAATCGCCGATGCCATCTCCACCTTTGGGGTACCCTGAACCCTGCTGGAGCTGGTCCCCAGCAGTAGTGCATATGGCTGGAAGACTTCAGAATCTCTGGAAGAGGCACATGGCCGAGCAGATCTCTGCCTTGTGCTATGTTGATCTGATGAAACTAATCTGACTCCACTCTTTCTTTTCTCAATCCCTAGTGTTCTCAGGGCCTCTTTACAGTTCCTGCATGTCCAAAGTCAAATGTTTATTGCTTAGGAAGTTCTTTGAAACAAGTGTTTCAAAGTGTTTCCTTGTTCTAGTGCTTGCTTTTGTTCTGTCAGTGTTAGAATGACTCTTCTAACTGTCGATTTGCTGACACTTTTGAAAGCCTCAATCCCTGTAATGTGATGAGAATTCCTGAAATTATTTCTGCTTATTTTGTTTCAGTTTTTCTGATATTATGCTGATATTATTCTGATATGCAGTTTGGCTGGGGAAAAAAAAACCTCAGTAATTCAGACCATCATTTCTTCTTCCTCATCTGAAATTTGATCCCAGGGCATGGTAACCTTAGCACTGTTTAAGCTTTGAAGTTTAATCATGGTTTTGCTGTCATTGCTGAATTCCAGGGCTACTTTGATATGGGCTTTGAGATTCACTTTACTTGGGTGGGTTAAATATGTGCTCTCATTTTAATTTTTTAAAAAATATGCTTTTGGCCCTAGAATAGGTGGAACTGTGATAATGACTATATTCTCAATGACTTTCGGACTTTCTGCTGGAACAATGTTGTTGGAAGCCCCAGCAAATCTCATAAGTATTTTAATGGTTGACCCACTTTCCCCATGATGTCTCCCACAGCCTGAGTGAGATGAATAAATTCAAATATTCTACTCTGGATAGTAATGATGAGGAAGAGAGGCTGAACTGGTGAAGGAAAATGGAATGGAGAAGTTTTAGTAGATATGAGAGAGACAGGGGTGTATATGGGGATCCTTCAGCCAGATTTTAGGTACTAAAGGCATGATGTTCAACCCTGGGGATCAGATTGGCTTATTGAAAACAAGTAGCATATCATTTCCTAAGGTTGTATGCAGCTTCTTAATAATCTCTGCCTTACCATTGGTGTGGGCTACAATTGTGTTCTTCAAAGTATTTTTTCAGGGTTTTAAACTTCCAAATTCTGAAGCAGTGAGGTTTTTAATCTTGGTCCCTGTACCATGTTAACATTTCTCAAGTTTCTCTCTTTCTCTCTCTGGTGTTGTTTGCCCAGTAACTATGATAATCTTTTCAGATAAATTTCTTTAGTTAGTTTGGTCTCATTAACCCTTTTCCACGTTATTTCAAGAATTGTAAGTCATGCTCCAAAGGTTCCATCTGAAGTGATGGTTTCATCACTATGAATGATAATGGATTTTCCCAAATTCCAGAATGCTCCCTTCTAAGAAGATAATTCAAGATAGGGTTTATTTAGTCATATTATTTTTTATTAAGTTTTATTTTCTAATGAAACCACCCACCACTTTGTGAGGACCACACTCTTCAGGGAAAATAAATCTGTTTGGAATAAGAAGATCCCCAGGAGCATGGTCTTGTTCTCAGCGTGGTCTTCAAAGTAGAAAGAGACTTAATTGTTTTACTCAAGATGTAAGAAAACTTGACAGCGTAGCTCATAAAGTAACAAAAAACTTAGCTTCTCAAAGTATATACATAAGATCATTATAGAAAAAAAATGGAACCAATCTAGGTGCCCCCAATGATGGAATGGATAAGAAAAATGTGGTACATATGCAACATAGAATATAACACAGTCATAAAAAAGAACAAATCATGTCCTTTGCAATAACATGGATGCAGCTAAAGACAATCATACTGAATGAATTTTCACAGAAACAGAAAACTGAATATCATGTGTTCTCCCTAATAAGTGGCAGCCAAACACTGAATGCACATGGGCATAAGGGTGGGAACAACAGACACTGAGTCAGGAGAGAGGTAAGGGGATTAGAGCTGAAAACTACTTGCTGGGTACCATGTTCACCACCTGGGTTATGGGCTCGATACAAGTCCAAACCTCACAATTAAACAATATTCCTATGTAACAAACCTGTACATGTACCCTCTGAATCAAAATAGAAAATAATACATACATAAATAAAAACAGCTTCATTAACCAGATGCAGTGGTGCGTGCCTATGGTTCTAACTACTTAGAACACCAAGGCAGAAGGTCAACACCACCCTGGACAACACAGCAAGACACTTGTCTCTTAAAAAATAACAAAAAAGCTGTATTGAATTATAATAATATATAACAAGCATATACTTAATGTGGTTGATTTCATAATTTAAAAATTTTTTTTTCGTTAGAATTTCACTCTTGTCTCCCAGGCTGGAGTGCAGTGGCATGTTCACGGCCATTGCAGCTTCCACCTGTTGGGCTCAGGTGATCCTTCCGCCTCAGCCTTCCAAATAGCTGGAACTACAGGCACACACTACCATGCCCAGCTTATTATATATATTTTTTTGTATTGTAGAGATAAGTCACCAAGTTGCCCAGGTTGGTCTTGAACCCCTGAGCTCAGGCAATCCTTCCTACTTCCCAAACTGCTGGGATTACAGGCTTGAACCACAACACCTGGCGATTTTATAAATTGCAACATAAGTATACATCCATGAAACCATCACCTCAATCAAAATAATGAATATATTTGTCCCCAAGCGAGAGAGGAAAGATCACTCTAAACATTTCCTTGTGTCATTTTTTTAATCCAATTTTTTTGCTGTTTAACTTTTTAGAGACTGAATAATCCTCATAATTTCCCATGCAAGTCCACGATATCCAAGAGAGTTCTAATAGAACAAATGACACAATTCTGGTGGAGGCAGCTAGACTTGAGCGAAACACTGCCGATCGCAGCTTCCTTTACTTACATCTTGTACTCCTCCTCTCCTCTTTTGCTTGTGTTTTTCTTTCTTCTTTTCTGTTCTTATTCTTGTTTTTCTCATCTATGCCGTTGTTGCTCTTCTTCTTCACCTTTCTCCCCTCCTCTTCCACTTTCTCTTCCTCTTATTCTTCCTTCTTCGCTTTTTTTTCTCCATCTTCTCCTCTGTCCACCTCCCATCCTAGCTTTTTGTCTGCCCACCAGCCTGGCTCTCACCAGGACCACAGTTCAAAACTTTTAGTTTTCCTTTGCCAATAGATTTAGATGCCCAAATCTATTTGCAATGAGAAATTAAAATGACCATACTTTCCAGATGCAAACATTTCCAGTGCTATTTTGAACAAACAGTGTCATTCTCTACATACAGTTCTGCAATGACCTTTGCCTGTCTTTCCATATCTGGTACACTTTTCCTTACTAGCATGCATGCAGCTACCTCACTTATAATTTTGAAATAGCTGCATGATGTTCTATCAGTTTTGTGTCAAATAACTTTTTGTGTTGAACAAAACTGCCATTAATATAATTAAATATATATCTTTGTACCTGTGTATATGTGGTATCCAGTGCAACCCACTGTTGCATTGAAGTAAGAATGCTATGAAGTTTTTAAATAAATTTGACATAATTTATCTTAAAATGTATAAATATATACTCTAACAATGTGTTTGTGCAGAATGTGCCATATTTTATCATTTCAAAAAGTAAAAATATTGAACTACATATTATGGGTGCACCATAATAATTTCCATTAATATAAAATATTTTTAATAGTAGAAAATGTCATAAAGATTTACAAAAGAGAACTAGTCAGAAACTTCATTTTAATAAGCATTACATTTTTGAAAGGCATATGAGACCTGGAAAAACTTTCTATTTGCAGACCTCAAAACATATCTAAGTGCTGGGATTTGTTGGGCTGTATCAATTAAGCAAATTTGTTTTCTCTCTCTCTCTTTCTTTTTAGAAAAAAAAGACATTGTGGCATAGGCAAGTTTCATAAGTGCTGGTGAAAAGAATGTGTTTTAGCTTAGGGAAAAGAGGTTTCTGTTAGTAGTAATAGTGGAGTCAAAAATCAGCGTGAGAATTGAATTGAGAATCATCAGGCAAAGAAAACAGTAGTCTTTGTAGGTGAGTTTAGATTTTTCTAAACCTTGTAGCAAACATTTAAAAGTTCATAACTGGGAAAAAAGGAAGTTGAAAGTCACTGAAGCTTTCTAAGACAGAGAATGCTGTTATCCAAACAACACTTAAAGAAGATTATTCTGGCAGCTGTGTTGGGTTTCTTTAGTTGCCTTTTAGTTTATTGCCTGATTGCAAGTAGCATTTCAAAATATGGCAGAAGAAACATTTGAGAAGTTGATCTAAAATGTTTCATCTGTCAAAAACCATAACATATTGATAAAGTATATTGTGTATATATATTTTAAGATAAATTAAAACTGAATATTTAAATAATATTATTATAATACATGTCCCTCAGAATAGTGGAGAAACCTAAGCAGTGTTTTTCCAAGGTTTTCTATTAAATTATACAATATACAAATAATATAATAAATATTCTGCCCTCAAATACACTTCATGCAAATATGTAGCATAGCAGGTGCCCAATATAAACCTCATCTCTATTTTCACAGCAGTGAAATTTCTTGGAATTATATTATTATTTTTTGAGTGGGAGTCTCACTCTGTCACCCAGGCTATAGAGCAGTGGCATGCTCACATCTACTGCAGCCTTCACCTGCTGGGCTCAGGTGATCCTTTTGCCTCAACTTCTCAAGTAGCTGGAACTACAGGTGCGTGCCACCATGCTTGGCTAATTTTTTTATTTATTGTAGAGATGAGTTCTCACCAAATTGCCCAGACTGGTCTCGAACCACTGGGCTCAGGCAATCCTCTCACTTCTGCCTCCCAAAGTGCTAGGATTGCAGGCATGAGCCACTGCTCCTGGCTTGGAATTGTATTCTTGTCCTAAGCCTGGGTAGGAATACATTTTACAACTTATGGGGAGCTATTTCATTAAATGTATTCACATCTTTAAAATGTTCATAGTCATTTGTTATGGGCTGACTTGTATACCCTCAACAAAATCATATGTTGAAATCCTAACCCTCAGTAACTCAGAATGGGGAACAGGCTGTGTGCTGAAACATCTTTCAGGAAGTATTTTTTTTTAAGAAAGAAAAGTTTATTTAAAAGTAAATTAAAGAGAGAAAGAGAAGGAAGAAAGAAGATTCACCTCCCAAGGTGTGAGAGGAGACCAAAGCCAGGAAGCATGGTGACAGTGGTGGCTCAAGGAGCACATGGCCACACCAGACTCTAGCAAGGCAATGGCTATTTTTTTTGAAAGAAAAGTTTATTTAAAAATAAATTAAAGAGAGAAAGAGAAGAAAGTCTTAATGTAGAAGATATAGAGCTAGCTCAGAGTGCCAAGCCTTATCGTCATCCCAGTGGCCATGTCACAGAAGTGATAATCAGAATTTACACGATTCCGCTAGGTTAAGGGTTGTATAAGTCATTAGATCACTGGGCCCCTTTCTGTGCTTGCTGGAGTTAAGACATGGATGCCACTACTGAAACTAGAGTAACAAGAATACTGTGGATCTCTAGTGTATGCCTCCTTTTACTTTGCTAGGGAATTATCAGGGTTGAGTTCTGCTTGCATCTGTACCACTGGCTATGGCTCACCTAGTTACCTCATCTCTGGGGTGACCAGCTTCATCAGGGTCTGGTAATAAACATTAGCCACTTCTTGATGCTTCTGTGCACTCACTGCAGGTCAAGTAGGACAAGACAGCAGTCAGGATTCCAGAAGAGTAGGGCAGCTTTGTACTACCGGTCAATTGGATGAACTTTCTTGTTAGAGCTGACAGGGGACTCAGTCACCTGTAACTGTCCGTGCATCACCAGGATGCTGGCCATCTCATTAACAACACAAGAGGTTCTTTTTGATTTCTTTCAAGAATTTTCCAAAAACCACCTCAAACATTTTCTGAATCTCTTTGTTTTGGTTTCCCAGAATCTGTTTCCAAGAGGCCCCTCTAGGATCTCTGGAAGGCAAGCCAGCAGGTTAACTTCTGACACAGACCCCAGAACCAGAATCCAAGAGATGATGAATTGCCAGACATTCTCTCCAACAACATGAGGATGAAGCCTACTATGTCAAAATTGTTGCTCTCAGTTACAGTGTCCTCTAAGAGGTAGTGTAGGAGCTTAGATTTGCTTTTCACATTGGCGTTTGATCATAGCCCATTTAACCCATCAATGAGAATATGTGTTAAAGTTTGGCAGACTGGGGTCTCCTTGACAAAGTTGTAGAGGTAGTAAATTCCAGTTTAGTAGCTCATTTGCTGTCTGCATCCTTGAACCTGTCAGCATCGGATCAATCAACTCCTTCATGTTGAGGCACGAGTCCTTGTGCAGTGCAATGGAGCAGGCGGTCAGGCTGATGAGACCCTTTCTGGCCATGTGGAGGCTGAGACAGGACAAAATATGGGACAGGGTTGATCTGCATGCTGTGTTCTGGGTCATGAACTCCCTGGCAGCCTTTTAGAACTCCAGTGCTGTCACCTTCTCCTTTTCGTACAGCTTGTCATTGCGGGCAGCATGATGTTGGGCATGAACTGGGCGAAGTCCTCCTCCAACCAGGCTCATCGTGTCAGCTCCTGGCACATCCAGGAGTCCAGTGACTGCTCAGTCCAGGGCCAACTCCATACTGAGCTAGAGAAGTGGGATACCCAGATCACACGACCTCACAGCAGCTCCTGTCTTTCTCTGGGAACTCCCATTCCCTCTTTCTTTCTTTCTTTTTTTAAGTTGTTTTATAAGGATGTGTGTATCCCTATTGTTTGTTTTTTATGCCTTGAGTTTTATAACAATGAATTAATTATGTATATCATCTTCTGCTACTTGTTTTAAAAAAATTCAACAATATGTTACTAAGAAACGTTTATATTGATTTATATAGTTGTTCATGAATTTTCGCTTATCATTGTTCATTTTTCATTATCCATACTCCTGTTAATGGACTTCTGGTTCATTTACATTTCTCACCAATTCTGGAGGAGTCTCAGCTGTTATCTCTGAAAATTACCTCTCATCTACTCTCTCTCTTTTTCTAGAACTTCAATTGGGTATACATGGTAGACTCATTCTATTCACATTTTAAACCTTTCATTCATACGACTTGTTCTCTGTATTGCATTCTGAATAATTTCTTCAGATCTACTTTTCCACTCACTACTTCATATTTCTGCTTTATCTAGTCTGCTATTAAACATGCTATTTGGACTTTTAACTCAAAATTATATTTTCTATTTCTATAATTTCAAAATTCCCTCCTTTCAAATTTCAGCTTTTTTTTTTACCCTCCTGCATTTTTGTGACTGCATCTTCTATTTTCTCAAACATTTTGTTTGTATGTATTTTATATTTTGATCCTCATAATATCAACATCTGAAGTCCTTAAGAACAGATTGATTGTTGTTTCTACTGATAATAACTTGTTTTCTTGCATGTTTGAGGATCTTTGATTAAGAGCTCATGCTTGTTTGATCTTAATTTTTGAGAATCTTGGGTACCTCTATGCAACCATTACATGTTGTGAGTGTCCAACTTCTCCTATTAGGACAGATCATGTCTCTCTACTGTTGGAACTAACACTTCTTTCCTTCATTATGTAAGCATTTCATTATTTAGGAGAGGATTGCTGACCTGAGATTATTTCACGCTTTTCCTAGAGACCTTTTCTAATATGTCTAGTTTAACTTTTCTAAAGTTAGCTCAAGACTGTTCTGTGATGTAAAAAATCTTATCACCCAGAAACTACTTAAACTTTTTTCTAGGGCCTCTGGCTAATACAAGAGTCTTGGGTTCTGCACTGCTTCTTTGAGGTTTATTCAAAACCGTCCTGATAAAAGTGCTACTATTGGCAGTTACCTTTAGAAAGTTCCTCAGTTCTCACTTGACTACACTTCAGGTTCAGCAATCATTCCTCCCCACCTCTCCTCTCCCATAGGAGGATGCCCTTGGGGATTTATTTTACACACTGTGACCTTGCAATGCACAGAAAACTAGGTTTTATCAATTATCTGGTTGTTTTGTAGCAGGAAGGTCCTTTGGGCCAATTTTGGACCATAATACATTACACGGATTTAGATTTTGCATTTTTAAATAAACTGCTCTCCATACGTTACCTATACATACCAATTTATGAGAATCAGTGGCATAGACAAGGCATGGAGATGAATGGCATGTTCCACCAATGGTGAGTGTTCCAGGCTTGATGAACTTTAAATGTAATTCTGGAGAATTTGAATTTTTTCTGGCTATGCAAAGTAATGGAAGTGTTTTTTATATGTATTATTTTTAATTTAAAGATGTGAGGTACAATGCAGGGTTTGGTGCATAAGTGGTCATTGTACAGGTAAAACTTGGGTACCCTTATTAATGTTATGTACACCCCCTCCCTTGGCAGTGTCCCACTACTGCTAATCCCTTTCTTGTTTAGGGTCTGCTTATGAGTGAGTACATGTAGTATTCAGATCTTTGTTTCTTTGGTAAATCACTGAATATCATGAACTCTAAATTCATTCAAGTTGCTGTGAGGTCAATAATTTTGTTTTTCTTTATGACTGCATAATATTCCATCATGTATGTGTACCACATTTTCTTTATCCAGTCCACTTTTGATGGACAGCATGGCTGGTTCCATGCTTTTGCTATTGTGAATAATACAGCAATAAACTACGTATGCATGTATCTTTTTTATAGAGTGATTTTAGTTCCTCTGGGCATATTCCCAGAAGGAGGATTGCTGGGTCGTATGGAAGGTCAATGTTTAGATCTTTTAGAAATCACCACACTGTTTTCCTCAGAGGTTGTGCTATAGTTTACACTCCCACCAACAGTGCAGAAGCATAGCCTTTTCCCCATATCCTCTCCAGCATCTGTTGTTTTTTGAGTTATTGGTGATGGTCATCCTGACCAGAGTTAGGTGGTATCTCAGTGTGATTTTATCTATTTATTTATTTGCATTTCTTTGATTAGGCTGACCATATTTTCAACTACTTATTGGCTGCTTATATGTCTTCTTCTGAGAAGCGTCTATTCATATCTTTTGTCCACTTTTTAATAGGGTTTTTTTTCCTTTCAGCATGTTTGAGTTCCGTGTAGATCCTGAATGTTAGGCCTGTGTCAGATTTACAGCTGGCAAACGTTTTTCCCCATTGTGTGGGCTGTCTCTCTGCTCTCTTGATGGTTTCTTTTGCTTTGCAGAAGATTTTCAGTTTGATGAGGTCCCACTTGTCTCTTTTATGACATAAACTTTTGGAGAGTTGATCAGGAATTGGTTCCCTTATTCTAATTTCTTTAAGGGTGTTTCCTATGCTTTCTTCTAGGATTCTTATAGTTTGAGCCTTTACATTTAGGTCTGTGATCCATTTAAAGTTGATTTTTATGTATGGTGATATGTAAGGGTCTTGTTTTAATCTTCTGCATGTGGTCAGCCACTTTTCCCTGTCCCATATACTGAATAGGTTTTCCTCCCTCTCCCAATTGGATGTCAGTGGAGGCTATCCCAAAAATGAGTTGATTGAGAAATTGAGGTTTTACTTATGGAATCTATATGTCTGTTTTTGTACCAATACCAGTCTGTTTTGATTATTATAGCCTCATAGTAGAGCTTAAGGTCTGGAAGTGTGATACCTCCTGCTTTTGCTAAGGATTGTTTTGGCAATTCATGTTCCTTTGTGTTTTCATATGAATTTCTGTATTGTTATTTCTGGGTCTGAGAATGATGTTGGTAATTTAATAGATATTGCATTAAATCTGTAGATTGCCTTTGGTAGGATGGACATTTTAACAGTGTTTGTTCTTCCAATCCTTGAGCATGGGATATTTTTCCATTTGTTTGTGTCTTCTTTAATTTTTTCTTTGAGAAAATTTTTGTAGTTTTCATTTTCATTTCTCTGGTTAGGAAGATGCCAATGTATGTTTTTATTTGTTTATTTTTTGTGGCTATTGTGAATAGGATTGTGCTTTTTATTTGGTTCTCTGTTGTTGATGTATAAGAATGCGACTGTCTTTTGCACATTTATTTTGTATCCGAGACTTTGTCAAAGTAATGGAAGTGTTTTATATGTAATAATTATATTTTAAAAATTCATATTCTAAAAAGATAACTTGATATTGTGAAAGAAGGCTTAAAGAAGGTAGAACCTGAAAGCACAGAGGTCAATTCTAATAATATTTCTCAACTTTGACTACACATTACAATTATCTTGAAAACTTTAAAATATACTGATGTCTGGGCATACCACTAAATCAATGATTCTGTTGTGCCACATAGATTGTAAATCACTGTGCTAATGGTCTTTAGTCTACATGAGATTTGATGAGGAAAGTGGCAGTGAGAATCAAGAGGTGAGGCACACTGAGGAAGCATTGACAGGACTTTGTGACTGATTACACAGAAGAGGTGCAGGAGAAGTTAAAGATGATTCCAAGACCATATGTTAAAGTTCTCCAATCCTCCTATGTTTGGCCTATGTTTAACACTTCAGTCATGAATTGATTATCTTGAGATAATCTCCCTCTCTCTCTAGATACACATTTATTTTATCTAATTTTCCTTGTGTGAATTTAGTTAGCACTTCTAGTATGATATTAAGTAAGATTTGTGAGAGAAGACATATTTTGTTGTTCCTTATCTTTGGAAAAATCAATTAATTTCTCACTATTATGCTATTAGCTGCAGTTTTGTGTGTGTATGTGAGAGAGTTCTTTATCAAATTGGGGAAGTTACCTTCTATTTCTATTTTGCTAAAAAAATTTCATTACAATGAATGGATGTTGAATTTTAAAATTATTTTTCTGCATGTATTTTTAATATTTTCATAGATTTAGAGAGTGCAAGTGCAATTTTGTTACATGGATTTATTGCATAGTGGTAAAGTGGTTATCACTCAAAAACAGTGTACATTATAATCTCTCATCCCTCACTCCCTCCCACTATGCCACCTTTCTGAGACTCCAAAGTCCATTATTCCACTCTTTATGTCTATGTGTACACATTATTTAGCTCCCACTTATAAGTGAGCACATGTTCTGCATATATTGATATATTTATGATTTTTCTTCTCTGGCATATTAAAGTAGATAACATTAATTGATTTTCTTTCTTTCTTTCTTTTTTTTGTAAATGTTTATTCAGTCTTGTGTACCTGGAATAAATCTCACTTGTTTATGGTTAATAATTTCGTTTAGATATTGTTGGATTTGATTTGCTAGTATTTGGTACTTTTTGTATCTATGTTCATGAGAGTTAATACTCTATAATTTTCCCTTCTTGCAATATCTTTGTTTGGTTTTAGTGTTCAAATAATGCTGCCACATTGAATAAGTTAGGAAGTTCTCTCTACTTATATTTTTATAAGATGTTTTAGGGAATTGGTACTATGTCTTCCTTAAATGTTTGTAGAATTCACCAGTGAAAATATGTGAACTTGATGTCTTCGGTTTTGGATGATCACAAATGCTAATTCAATTTCTTTAGTAGATATTGGCCTATTCAGTTTATTTATTTTTTCTTCTGTAAGTTTTGATAGATTTTTGTCTTTCAAGGAATTGGTCCATCTTATCTAAGTTACAAAATTTGTGGGCTGAGTTGCTCATAATATTTCTTTATATTCTTTCAATATCTATGGGATCAGGAATGATGAACCATCCTTCATTTATGATATAAGTACTTTGTGACTTCTCTTCTTTTCTTTTGGTTAACATGGCTAAAGTTTATCAACTTTATGCATCATTTTCAAAGAATCAAGCAAAAACTTTGTTGATTTTCTGTATTAATTTTGTTTTCAATTTCTATTGATTTATGCTAATTTTTATTATATTCTTCTGCTGGTTTGGGGTTTAATTTACTCTTCTTTTTATAGTTTTCTTTTTCTTTTTTTTTTTTTTT
>NW_007051874.1:4086-27329 GCF_000164805.1 Carlito syrichta | reverse complement strand
TGCCCAGGCGGGTCTTGAACCCGCGGGCTCAAGCAATCCACTCACTTCAGCCTCCCAAAGGCGCGGGATTACAGGCTGAGCCACTGAGCCCGGCTCTTTATAATTTTCTTATGTGAGAACTTAAGTTATCGATTTTAGTTCTTTTTCAAAGCATACATTCAGTGCTATGAATTTTCCTCTAAGCACTGATTTTGCTTCCTTCATTCTTAAAATTTTCATAAGTTGTATTTTTATTTTTGATTTATAGTATATCCATATATACTGATTTTTCTATGGGGTACTACATTTTCTGGGTATTGAATTAAGAAAAAGACCTAATATTTCACTCAAAGTGTAAGCATAATCTACTCCAATAATTTAATTAGTTTCTTTAAGTGTATGCTTTGTTTCTGGTTGGTTGGATCTGGTAGATACTCATTTTTCTCCTGAGACCTTAAGGACAAACTTTACTCCTTATGACAGCTCTAGGATTATTAGGTTGGGTATAGCCAGGCCCTTCTGATTTGAAATTCTCTGGATCTTCCTCAGATTTTACTGGAATTGTCTGGTCTAATCTTCCCTGTGGAATGGGGCCTGGTGAATCCAGTTGATGTCATTCTGGGACATTCTTTCAGTTTATGTTATTGAATCCTGCTGCTAGTAGAACCCGTGATCTAGTCTCTTGGCTTGATTAGGGCCTAGTATTTCTTGCTGACTGAGCCAAGTCTCATCTCAACTTTTGCTAGTGCTGTGAGCCTCTCCAATCTTAGGTCACAGTCTCCATTCTGCTCCTGGCCTATGATAGCCACACCATAGCCTGTGTTGTGGAGTTATATTGACTCTTACCACATAGGTCCACTTGTAGGTGTCTAAATATCAATTTGCCTATCTTCTTTGTTCCTATCCAAAAGTGAGGGGAAATCTTGAGTACTTTCCATGCTATGTGATAATTGAGAGAAACTCTGAGGTGTTAGCTTGGTCTTTTCTCTATTTCCATGCAGTGTTATCAAGCTTTCCATGTTGGGACCATCTTCATATTCCATTTATTCTTAAATGGGATGCTAGACAGAAATGCCAGATAGTTTAGGGGGCTACTGACATTCATAGAACCTATATTTCAGTCTTTTGTATAGAGATACTACAGAATGTGTACTATTTTAATGCATTAATGTCTTAATGTGTTTCTTGGTTCATGTAATACTTCTAATCTTGCCTAAAGAGAAAAGAAGACAACACGTTTGAATACCTGCTTCCTTTTGCACCTTTTCTTCCATCTTACAATTCACTCATACCAGAAGGAAACGTTTTATTCATAATTCCACAATGTGGACTTTCCTTATATTGAATTATTTGGCTAAGCTGGCAGACTTCTCCCTTGAAAAGTCAAGTGAAAAAAAAAATTAAGAAAACTTTCTTGTTCTCTTATAGCCTTCATTTTAATCCTACTTTAAAACTTGAAAATAGTTTTCAAATGTATTTTGAAAGTAAACATTTTATTTTAGATGTCTTTGGTTAAAGATATTTTTTCTCTATGCATTTCTGTTATTAAAACTCCTATTTATTATTCCTCTTTTTCTGTTCATGTCTCTTTTTTCCTTCTCCTGTAGTTAGCTACCTTGGTTCTACTGGAAAAAGATCATCTGAAGAAAACTACAAAAGAGCAGAACACATTAAAATATTTTTAAAATATTAGTCACTGTAGTTTAAGCAGATAGCATATTAAAACTAATATTTCAAGGATATCATCAGACTCCTAGAAATCTACATGTGGGAATTAGAGGAAAAAAGAAGTTTTGGCCATGTCATCACATATTTTTATGTGATGAATTAATGATTTTATTCTCTAGCATAGACTTGGATATCTCACTGTGACTGACTTACTGTGCTTTGTGATAGAAAACACAGGAAATCTCTTTCTTCAATTGATTTGTTTAAAAAGAAAACTCTGAAAGTGAAAGGTAAGTCATTTATCAATCAATTTATATTGAACAAAGTAGCAGATATGGTGGTTACAGGCACATTATGGAGATGGAAGACTTGGGGTTGAATCTCAGGCCTGGCACTCACAAAATGTGTCACCTTAGACAAGTTATTTGATCAGTTATTATTTCAGTGTTCTCATCTGAAAAATGGAAGTCATTTAAAAGGATTAAATAATTTTGAGTTAATCTACGTGAAGTACTTAACTCAATACTTAACACATAATACACACACACACACACATACACACACACATGAATGGTCAGCAACTTACAATGGTTTGACTTAATGATTTTGTATCATCATGGTGGTAAAAAAGCTATATGCATTTGGTAGAAACCATACTTCAAATACACATATTGCCATTATGTTTTTCACTTTTAGTACAATAGTCAATAAATTACATGAGCTATTAAGCATTTTTTAATAAAATAGACTTTGGGTTATATGATTTTTCCTGACTGTAGACTAATGTAAGTGTTCTGAGCGTGTTTAAGGTAGGTGAGGCTAACCTATGATATTTGGTAGGCTAGATGTATTAAATGCATTTTGACTTAAATATTTTAAAGTTATGATGGACTTATTGGGACATAATCTTATAAGTAGAGGAACATGGTTTTTTTTGTGTGTGTGTGTGTGTGAGTGTATCTACATTTGCAATGATTATTACTATTGTTGCTATACAAGGGATTACTAATTGTGAAAATATGCCTAACAAGCTAAAGGGGTTTTAAAGGTTATACTCTTAAATATTGTGAGACATATATTTAATCTTTTGGTGGATAAGTTTGGTTCACTTTAGCTAGCAGGAAAAAAATGACATTAAAATGCCTTTGGTTATAGGTTTTCTTTAATGTCAGTTACTTAAGGAATTCTGTTAATTCACAGCACTGTGCATAAATAATAGCATAATTTGAAAAGTAGCACACAGTGATTCAGTACAGGCTTTGTAGTTTGCAGGCCTAGATGTGAATTCTATTTGATCCCTATTATTTATATAATTTTGGAAAAGTTGCTTATATCATTGAGTCCCACATTTCTCATCTATAAAGTTGGAATAGCAATATTTTACTTTATGGATAAAGTAATATAACATCCATAAAGCTCCAAGCAAGTATGTGTTCACATTAACTACATCATTAATTCTGCTAATTACAAAAATTGTCATGAAGTTTATCAGAGACAACCAGTCAAACATTAGTTTAAAAAAAAAGTTCTCCAAACTCAGAGCTGGAAGAAATCTACTGAAAATTGAGTAGAAAATTATTAGACCCTTATCTACAAATCCAATAAAATAACTATCATACAGTTATGTGGTTTGTTCATGCAGTGCAGTCTACACACAGACCACTTTACTTGCATGTTAAGGAAATGCCCTTAAAGACCAGATCAAGTTTTTTTGTATTTAGTTTCTTAAAGCAGGAGTCTAGCCCAGCTGGCATTCTGGGACTCCTTCCATCTTTGGTTTGACTTGATGTTTCAGTGAAGTACATGCTGTTCTTGCATCAGAAGTGGCAGTGTTAATTTCTTTATGCCAAATACTTTAACAGGAGCTCAGGCTGAGTTCCCTGGATGATTGCTAACTGCAAAGTCATTGAAGCAACTGGTGGAAAAGTTCATGTTGATCCCTTTGAGACCTGTGTGTCTGGAAAACATTCTAAATTTTTCTGCATTTCAGAGGAGCAAGTAGCATGGTAAAAACTACCAGGGAATCTTCCTTCATTTTCACTGCCTTGTAGAAACTCCATGGATAGCTCTTTAGCATCTCGGCTTAAGGATGGCTATATACTTTTTCATCCAAGGAAAGCTGTTGAGAGTGAAAGGGGGTGTGGTTAATAATGACATTGGGACAATAGATGTAAACCGAGACTGTCTTGAGTAAATCAAATTGCACAGTCACTCTACTAGACTACAGCTCCTGACCCTGTTATTCCCTTACAGTTCAATTCCTAACTTGAATAGCCAGCCCTGTTTCCTGTTCTTCTACCTTCTGTGTACAGTGCAAGAAATGTTCCATTGTAGACTGTAACTAGTTTTTGCTTTCCTGCTGCAGCATTTCTTTTACTATTGCAAGAAAACATTCATAGTTCTACTTTATTCCCATCAGCTAGTCAAAAGAGTAACCTTGTTTCAAAAATGATGCCACGGACATCTTCTAGTAGCAATTATGATTATTTATTTACTCCATGGGTATTTACTGAGTGCCTATTATGAGGCAAGAGCTGTTCTATGTGCAGGGAAACAGTAATACAAAAGACTTACCATGTGCTGGCATTACAGAGCTTAGATTCTGGTAGATAGATACAATATATGATACATAATAAAATCTATACTTTAGGTAGTGAAAGTTGTGTTGTAGAAAGTAAAACTGCAATAGTAACTAAGTGGAAAAAGACTACTTTAGATGGGTTGGTCTTTGAAGACATGAAAGCGAAGGAGGCAGATATACGACTCATCTGGTGGAAGAGCATTGTATGAAGGGCAAACAGCAGGTGCAAAGGTACTCAAGTAGGACCTTTGATCCAAATGTACTATGGAAGTAAAAAGTCTGCCATGCATAGAGAATGAGTGAAAGGGTGCTGAGGGGCCAGATCATGTGTGGCTATGTAGGTCATGGCACAGAATCTGAAGGTTTTAATTCTAACTGCAGTCGAATGCTGTTTGGCGATTTTAAACATGTGCATAGCAGAACCTGATAGAAAGGCTTTAAATGGTCTCTCTGGTCTTCAGAAGGAGGCTACATTGTGAAGGATATGAGTTTAGGGTGATTAGGTGGAGACTAGGTCGTAATCCTGGCAAGAGATGTTGGTGGCTTGAACTAGTTGGGTAGCAGTGAAGAGGATAACAAATGGTCAAATTCAAAAAAGGTTTTGGAAGTAATGCTTACAGAAATTGCTGCTGATTGGATATGAGTGATGAGAAAAGGAAGATAAGATGAATCCTACATGTTTAGTTTGAGTGACTGAAGATCCAATCAACTAAGATGGGAGAGGAAGTATAAGTGTGCACATACATGCACACATGTGTGGATCCAGAGGGAAGCCCAGGCCTGTTACAGTATGTTTCCACTTGTGTGTCCATCTTTGTCAGTCTTAGAAAAGTTGCACCCACGCTAACTCTGCTACAAAACTTACTCATATAAAAAAGAGGAAATTATGTGTCTTTCCCCTTTTAAGCATGTTTGCCTTCTCCCAGTTTCAAAGATTTCTGATTTTTCTATTTCTACCATTATACTACAGTCTTACTAGTCCAAACAACTGGTTGATCATTAACTAAATGCAAATCTAGATAATCTGTCTTTGTTTCTATCTTTCTCCTACACACTCATATCTTTTGACTCTTTCATATTTTTTACTCACAACCATTGAGAATTATTTCCTCAGGTTATCACTTAGGTTTACCATTTCAGAATCAATTCACAGCAATTTGAATTGAAGATATCTCTGCTGTTTAATTCAATAGTCTAAAGTCAATCTCATGTTCAATCTTTCTTTCCCCAAACTTGTCTTTCATATAATTGTTAACATAATCTCTGTTGATTATTGTTTTTATAGTGCTTCTTCAGCACTTTCTTGCTCACTTTCAGTGATTTCTAAATAAGAACTTTTCAACCTACTCTAGTAAACATTATCCCATTTTTATTCTCATCTTCCTTACTACATGACTCTGATTTGTTGGGTGTGGCAACATGACTAGTGAAAAGCAATAAGGGCAACCTTTCTTGCGGTTAGGGGTACAAGACAAATCAAAGAGGTATAAGTAGAAGTTGCAGGATGAGTGTCTTATAAAAACTCTTTAGAAGGGAGATGGAAAATGGCTCAGTCGCATCTTGCTCTTTCCCTCTCTTTTGGTCTGGAATACAGCCCAATGCTGTATTGTGGGCTAAAGATATGTTGTGATTTTGAGTTCTAGAGCTTCATACTCTGAATAATGGAGCAGAAAGAGAGAAGGAATCTGGCATTGATTATATTTTGCAGTTCTTGATCCATAGCTGTCAGGACTGAAACTGTTTCTAGCTGACATGTGTCTTTGAAACATTATCTGCTCATTTCATACATGATTTAATTTGTATTCTATATGGAATTGTCAATGCAGGTAAATAAAATATTTTTCATTATCTGAACATTTTGTGTATCATTCTGCTTGTGAGCCTTGATGCGTGCCATTGCTGTTGACCTGTAAATCTTCACCACTAGATGGAGAAATCATGAGGGCAGGCGCACTGTGTGAATCTTCTGTATATCAGACAAGCTCTGATCGTTGTGCTTGGCACATAGAAGACATTCAATATTTGTTGAATGACATTTACTTCCCTTCTGGTAGGCTTATTTAGTTCCTCTCCTTTCCATTAAATAATTCTTAGTTCAAAATTGGCTTAAAACCGATTTTTTTCTTGAAAGTTTTCAGTGATTAATCCCATCTGATTTTGACTGTGCTTCCACTTGGCATTTTCTTGGTGCTTATGAAACTCTGGTTAATAAAATGTTCATCTAAGTCTTCTTGATGTATGTTTTGGTTTTAAAATATATACTAAAATGCCTTGTGGGTGAAAATTGTAAACTCTCTCCTTTTTGGACCATTAAAATACCTATATAGTGTTTATATTATGAAACAGGAGCCTAATAAATATTGTTGACTAAACAAAACTTGGAAAGTTACCTGAACTACTCTTATTCCTGATGTTATAATCACCCCCCCCCAAAAGGAATAGCTTTGAAAAAAAGAATTCAACAAAAATGATATTCTATAATTTGGGGATAAAGGGATCATTTTATTCTAAGTACAGCATCTATGGTATTATTATTGATCTTAATGTGATAAATATAAATGTATACCTTCGTGTACCTATTTATTACTCTCTTGTTATTGTCATTATAACATTCCCCAAGATATATTACCTACATTGGTGACACTTACATTAATTAGAATGAATATTCTTTGCATGAGATTAAAAAAAAATTGTAGAGAGTCATGTATTTGATATTCAGGAATAAAAGAATTGTAAAAAATGGTGAAAGGATGAAAACAAGCAGAAAAAGCATAAATCATTCATTTTGTTCAATGTGTGCACAAATACACTGTGCTCTGCAATACTCTTTATTCACAGACAATTGATCATTAACTTATTTTAACTTACTGAAGTTACTTGAACTAAGGGCAGCAACAGCTTTCAGCATATTACAGTATGTATCTAATTCACTGGTTTGAATGTCTTTTGAGTGAGAAGGTGTAGTACACTGCAGAATAAAGGAAATGAGGGAACAAAACATCATTCCATTTAACAAAAATCTAAAGGTTAAATAGACGAGAACTAAACACTTGAATTCATTTCCCAGAACAGTGCTTTATTACCAAAATAAACTTGAGACCACCACTTAACTGCAAAGTGAAGTCAACAAAGATGTTTGATAGTCATTAATCATCCTAAATAAACAGTGCTTTTTAAGCATCTGATTGACACTGTTGGCAAAAATTTTGTCCTTCTTTTAATAATATGCCTCAGATTTTTATCATACACTTACATAATATAATTCAAGGTCTTTCACTCTAGAATTTAATATGCAAGAACAGAAAGTGGTAGGAAATTATTCCTAAATCTAAGAAGAGTCCATAGTAACCATGAGGATGTTTCATGAATGTTCCTCTAGTTTGAGTATGAAAAATTTTGTTCTTTTGCCCATCAAGAGGTTCTTAGCAATTTGAAACATTTGGCTAGTTTTTAACTATCTAAAGCTACATAGAGATGGCATCAAGATTTGTTTTAACAAATTATATCTGTCTTAGTCTCTTTCTTGGTATAGATTTCCATAGTATATATAAGAACGTGCTGTTTACTTACTCAAATTAAACAGTTACAAAATTGACACTTTATATTTTTACATGCAATTTTTATGAATGATATGGGTTGATTGATACTCTGTCATAAATTTATAGCAATCATGCCTTTTTATAACATTCTTTTTATATGTATATTCATGTTTACTAATGTTTCACAAAAGTCTATACAGACACCACAAAAAAGTAATGCTAGGAATTTTACCTTTTCCCCTCAAAATATCTAACTTTTATTTATAAGATTAACGCAATGTCCAAATCTAGCAAGCCAGATGTTGTTTACTGTTCTGCTTCTGTTTTCCTCTTCATATTATATCTCATTAAAAGGCACAATAAATATAGTCTATGCAACAATTTGTATCGCAATATGATATTAACTTGAAAAGTTGATCAACATCAGTGGGAAGAGTTGGTGTGGTCTGTTAAGATACCATATATTGGCAATTCCTGTCTTGAAAGTCTCAGTTAATTCAATTTGGTGAATATTTACTGAATACTCAATAAGTGTTTAATGTTGGTTAAAAGTTAAACAAGACACTGACCCGATCCTCAGGATCATTCAATCTATCCAATAAAACATAGTCCTCTACTCAAGTGTTTACTAGCCCTGGAAATCATAAACCTTTAGCAAAAAATAAATTTCAAAGAGCATTGAGTTCTAATTTTGGCTGAGCCATCAATTATCTGGTTATGGAGTAATCCTCGAGATTGCCTTCTATGTAATAAAAATAATATTGTTCTCAAAATCCTTAAAATGATAATCAGGATGTATAAGTTCTGGTACTCAATGCATTAAATATTTTAAAAACAGGGTTTAATATCAAATAACATGTATAGAGCTCATTGGAAAAAGATGACATTTATTCACAAATTATTCATGTCATTTTGTTTGCAAAGTCACTATTATATGCCTTATGTTACTATTTTAATAATTCAAGTCAAGTAATATATGCAATAATAATGCAAATCATTGCTACCCCCAATAAAAGAGTAAAACACTGTCTAACATTTGCAGAGTTATTTTTATTGAATGAAGGTAGCAGGGAAATTCTCACTAAAATATTGACAAATACTTCAAGCTTTAAAAAAATAGAATTGGAAAGAATTGAGCTGCCATTATTTATGTAGTGAGATATGGTCGGAAAGCTCAGGGGATGAAAAAAACTGTAGGGAATGCAACTTTACAAACCCAAATATCTATGATATGCTCTTTAAGTGAATAACATGGGCATTTACTGTATGAACAAAATTGAATGTGGATGCTGTCTTATTTAATAAAAAGAGGTGACTGCCACTGCAACCTATGTATTGCATGGTGCATATGTCACTTTTAAAAGTGCCATAAAGCACTTACAGTATTTAAATTATTTATGAGGACACGTTTGAAGGAGATGGGCATTTTAACAATTATTTTGTTATTGCCCTATCATGCAAATGTGTTTTTCCTTAAATTTATTTAAAATCCCATAGTTGAATTTGTTGATGGAAAAACATGAGGCAAAATGTTCTGTTTGTGGAAATAGAAAGGAGTGTACATGAGGGGCAGAGTGTGTTTTGCTTGGCAGTCCTTTTGCTACCATTTTGTTTGTGTTTTTAGTGCTTGAGGGCAGCAAATTGGCAGGTGCAAATAAGACTGTAGTTAGTTTCATACTGTATTTACAATTAGTTATTATGGGTTAAAATGTCTGTGGTGCATAGGGAATTAGGCACACAACTTCTGTTAACAGTAATGGAAACTTGATGCCTAATTTCTTATTTATTTATCTATTTATTTTATTTTTTTGATGCCTAATTTCTAACATGGCATGAATATACTTCCTCAGCTTAGTATTGTAATATTTTCTACCAATATTTATAAAGTGTATGCAAATGGATTATTAGGTGTGTTTCTGTTTGCTTCTTATTTGTATTTTATAAAATTTAAATTTCAAATCATTCTTTGATATCTAAAATTTTGAATGTAGCATATAATTTCCCATGATAACAATAACTGGAAGATAAAAAATAATGAGTCCTCTACAATTAACTTGAGAGAAGAAGGAGAAGAAAAAGAAGAGAAGAAGAAGAAGAAGAAGAAGAAGAAGAAGAAGAAGAAGAAGAAGAAGAATAAAAGGAGGAAGAGAAGGAGGAGAAAGAGGGAAAGGAAAGGGAGACAGAGAGGTTTCTCAGTTGAAAATATTCTTTGTTTTATAATATCTTTATAGAATATTGCCATAGCTTTTATTTTGAAAATAGCAAATAGTTACTTGCTTACCTAATCGAATGGAAACCAAAATTAAATGAAAAACTTAATTATTTTATGATATACTTTGCACTTTACCAGAATTTGTATGTACCACATGGCAAATCATGTCCCAGACAAATAGCAATCCTCAACTAATAAAGTCTAATGTCACATGATTTCACACAACAAAAAGGTTATATTGTTTTGCAAATATTGCCTTATAATAAAAAATTTCCATTTCAATGAAAGGAAACTAAGAACAGTTTTATACAAAATTTAGAGTGGACAATATTTCCATAATACACTGATGTGTAGCAACTTTTTCAAAAGGTTCTGTAACAGGAGTTCCCCATGTCTCTATATTTGTTCTGTGCATTCAGACAGAGTCAAGATAATCTTGACTTTGAAGAAAAGTGTGTGTGTGGGGGGTGGTGGAAGGGAAATTACAAGAGAGTAATATGAAATAAATAATAAAAAAGTGGTCGTTGAATAAAATAGTTTTGCTACAGGCTTCAGCAATAGCTTCTGCATTCTTAACCAGCATTAGTTTACAGCTGTAACTTTAGGATATAATAGGAGATTGAATCTTATACAGGCAATGAAACAGATGATCAAATTCACAAGGGATTGTGTCAGGCTTTTTCCAGTACTAAAGAAACATATTAATCCTTGTCACTGTTTTCAGAAACGCTGTGACAGAAATAAACCTGTACTGTAACTTGGCCCTTTTAATGAGCTTCTGGAGTGTGGGCTTTCCACTCAGCACCTGAAAAACACAACAAAACACCTTTTATATTAAAGATGTGAGGTTTGCTGCTGGCTAAATTTGTACACAGAAGTCTATAAACCAGTGCTCAGCCAGCTGGGAGGCAAGAAAGCAAATTCAGATTCTGCCATGAACTTCACAGACCAATTATCTACTTGGAATCATGGGAGTTTAACAAACAAATACCAGCCCCTGCTGAGCCTTTTCAGGCCAGCAGCTTATGGGTGATTCAGTTGCATCCGAGGCTTTTAGACTGATCAATTCTTAATCACAATGCGCAAAAATTATTCTCAGACTCATGTCAGTTTCTTTGGACACCTTTGTTAACAATCTGCTTCAAATCATTTTTTTTTAAGAAACTGCAGACACTGTTTTTATTGACTCCCCACTTGTAAAATGTTTATAGCTTGTTAATTTATATTTACCCCTTTACTTTTGCCTGCAAATCAACATCACTTAGCACAGTTTGGTTACACTTTGTCCAAAGGAAATTACAGAAGCCTGCTATGGGGCTAAAATGAAGGAAAGCTGCGGAAAATCAATACACTGCTGATTAAACAGATCGTAGCAAATTCACGGCTGTATGCTACAGCATGGAGACATCAGTGTGATGCCTATCTAGCAGTTAATGTGCTTTCAGTCAGGTGAAGAAAATTTCAGAATAAGGCAAGATCACTCAGAAAAAAAGAACTACCTTACACAAGAATGCATGTGCTTATATGAAACCTACGTTTTGTGTGAGGTAGTATTTCACTTGGGGAATTAGTAGGATGCCTTTATTTTGAGAAATAAAATAGTGTTGTATCTTTATTGTGACACTTACTCTGGGTATTATGAAAGAAACTAATGACACTGCAAGATAATTCCTGTTTACTACCACAGTCAATTTTTTTTTCTTTTTATGGAATCTTAGGTTTAATTGGCATTTTCTTCTATAATTTCTATTTGACAATTTGGCAATAATAAAAATGACCGAAAAGTAGAATATTTGCAGAGGATTCCAAAAATTAACATGATATCCACTGAAAACATTCTAATTTAGAAAGAAACATTTTATTTCCCATTTTAGAGTAGAAGAAGGAACATGAAATAAATCAGATATAAAAAGAAAATGTGGTTCATGCATTATTATTTTTTAAGAAAATGTACTGGGAATATATAATATCAAGATAACACTCTTGTAAAGTACAAGACCAATGCTTGTTTTTGAATCATAGACAAAGGCAGCATTGGTGTTACAGGGATAATTTGAGGTACCCTGACTAATACAAAGATACTCTGAGTTAAAGCATAAACTCTCGTTTTTATGTTAGCCAGTTCTTAGGTTTTTCAAACTTAATACTCTGAGATGTCTAGGGAAATATGCATGTCCTAAGACCGTGGTATCTTCTTCCAACCAACCTGAAGGACTGAATTGCACTTTGCTTAGTATGAATTAAGGAAATATGAAACTACAAGCAGAAAATAAGTTTAAATACAATTTGTTGGAGAAATGTAATCAGAACAAAATCTCTCGACATCTTGTTAAGCTTTTTATTTGATGTACACATTTATCTATTATCTAACTCTTTACCAAGAGTTTTGTTTTGTTTTTTTAACTTAATACATCAGGGTGAAGTTTGTGACTGCACTTACCATTGTTCATTCATGATAACTATAGCTTTGATATATTATGGTATTTTGGCATATACATTTTAATAGTAAATCTTTATACTAAAAAATATACTTGAAAAAATTATGATCCACACATAAGAGCCAACTTAAGTTTCAATCTCTGTTGTTTTTAATTCTCTCTTATTCAAAATATCAAATTCTTTGAAATGGTAACATGATTAAGTTCTTTGCCAAATTCTATGTGTTAAAAGTAAGGTGTTTTTGAATCATCAAAGCTTATAAAAAGACCTTTAACAAGTAAACAGTTTCTCTCTCTCTCTCTCTCTGTCTCTCTGTCTCTCTCTCTCTCTCTCTTTTAAACTGGAAGATGTGGTATAAGAAAACACATTCATGGACACCATATGTGAACCAAGTTTCATCCCAGGGTTTTGAAATTTTTGAAAATTCCTAAAAAATAAGGTATTTAAATTTATTATTGTCTGAAGAGGTCCACTCGGTGACATTATTTTCATACATATGTGTATATGAATATATATGTATTGTATATGTATATATAAAACTCAAGGTGTTGTGTTTTGATTATGTTGCCTAAAATACTTGATCACCTTACTTAGAAAAGAGAAACTGTATTAGATCTTCAATAGTTCAGGAGCCTGAAAAATAATCATTACTTCAGTGTTTTTATTTTAATGTAAATAATAATATCACTTTCTTGCATTAACTTTTCGGATGTAAGGTTCAAAAAAAGAGATCATTTATACTCAATAAAATATGTTTTTTGTGACACTAGGAGAGGATAGTAATGAATATGAAAGAAAAGAGCAAGTGTTTTAGAAAATACAGAAAAAAATTTATATTTCACATTTTTATTGCTTTATTAGGTTAATTGTGCTCTTGTGTGTTAGTTTTAGATTTTTCTTTTTGTGGCATCAAAGAAAAAGTAAATTGAAGTGGCATATTATAACAGAAGGAGATAATATAGGAAGGAAAGACTGAATATTATAAGTATCTACTTCTGAGCAAATATTATTTTTTAAGCCTCACAATAGATGTACACATTTTTATAGTTCCAATAAGTTAACCATGGTTGTCTGTAGACATGCTTTACTTTATTTAAAATTCTTATACTGTATAAATCTGAGAGTTGGCAGGGGTTTGAATACTCTTTGGTAGAAACCCATTTTTTCTTATTAATACATGGTAATTTATCACCATTAAATATATGATCCCTCTGGAAAAAAATTGATGCACATTGCTCTCTAGACTATAATTTCAGTGCTCATGATATTAATCTTTAATTAAATTATAGTTATTTTAGAAATGTATATCCTTAATTAAAGTATACCATGCATATAAAGAAGAAATGACTATGGCACGATTAAAACATGTTTAAAAATATACTGCTGAATTTTGAATGCTGTCTGTCATCTCCAAAGTATGACTAGCTAGGCTTCAGAAATGACTAGAAAGTCAACTGAAAAATTGCCAAGTAAGGCTGTCTCTTTAAAGAACTGTGCATTAAAATTTTGGACAGTTTCTCAATTAAATCTAAATATATTTCTTACAGTATATACAGTATTGCATTTCTAAATTAATTGCCCTACTCCCATTTGTTAAAGAATTTCACTCCATGTGAAAAGCAAAGTCTCACTAGATGTGAATTTTACACTGCGCTAGATCAATCCCAATACCAGTAAATGGATATTATTAAACAGCATGGGGTAGTGCAAACTGGGAAAGAAAACTTGTAGTGTGCTGCCTTTGAGCAGACCTGGCTTGCATGCTGTGACAGGGCAATTGTCGACATGCTTTTTCATGCCAATCTGCAGCTTTTTCAACTCTAGATGCTATGGCAACCAGGGTTTAACAGACTAAGCAGCTAACAAGCTTCCCTGATGGAATTGTCTGGTTGTGTGATTGCCTTGTCTTAGGGAAAATATAAAATAGAATGAAGACGCTTGTGGACATTTGTCAAACTGATTATAATTTGGACAGTTGAATCATAATTGTCTGTTGTGTACTGTACAGTAGTGACATATGCTATTTTCCACATTCCTTGCAGAGCACACCATTGCATTCCCGCATAGGCTATGCTTCCCTTGGGAACAATGGGTCCTGGTTGCTGTGGGTTTGGTGCAACATGGCAGTCCACATCTCACACCAGATCATCTGGGAAGGAAAAGAGCAGCTTTGAACAGTTATAATTATTTTTCTTTTTGAAGAGTCTTGTGTTTGATTTGAGCTATATTTGTATGAAATGTAATAAACGCAAGTTGATGTGAAGAGATATTTCTCTTTTATAAAATGTTCATAGGGTAAGTTGCAGATCAAAATATGCGGGTGAATTAATTTGTTATTTATGATTGGGCATAATTTTAGTTCTTTAGGAATATTGATTTTTAAAATTTGCAACCACTTAAAAATGTATTTGTGTCACCAATCATATGCATAATTTAAAACACTGAGAAAATAATCAAGCTTCTCTGATGGAATGGTCTTGTTTTAATACTGCCTTGTCCTATTGAAAATGAATAGAAGATACTCTTTACATCGCTTTCAATGATTAAAAGCCTACTAATAAAATTTAAGACTCTTTAACCCGTCAAAGGCATTGTATTTTCAAGATCACTTTATACCAAACTTTTATTTTTTGCTTAGAAGAAATATAGTTTTTAAAAAATTAAAATTATTAGAAAAACACTTCAAATGAAAAGTGAAGTATTGTAAAAATAAATCTGGGTTTTAATTTCACAAATAGACATCTTAAATAAAATGAGTTATTTTTCAAGATAACCTTACTCATCATATAATGGAGATGTTATAGAATGTTGTATGATAGATTATTTTGTATTTTAAAAAGCACCTGTGTTATGCCTTCAAGACAAAAATTTGATTATGTTTTTAGAAGGCTCTGAACTAGTGGAGATTGTTAGTATATCGATAGTAAGCAGTTTTAGCTAGTGTTGGACCTCATGGTCCATAGCAAGTGATTCTTTTAGCACACTCATCTGGACCACATCTCATTAACCATAGAGTTCTGATGTTTTTTGTTTTGTTTTGTTTTCTAACTTAAATATTAAGATACTTCTAAATGATGTCCTTAGTTTGAGATACCAAAGACATAGGAAAGTAAGATTTTTCCTTTACTTCATTTCAGTAGAATAGACAGTAGTTCAAATTGATTTTTAAAATATTTAAAATCATATTCAATGACTTATTCTTGATGGTACAATTTATAGAACAGCTCCATTTTTAGTTTGCGAGACCTATTTACTTTCTTAAACAGAAAAGTCTCAAAGTGAGAACATCTTCTTCCATGATGAGTGGCACACACAAGAAGGGCAAGAAATGAGTTGGGAACATTTTGCTCACTATATCAGGAATGTTCTCTAAACTAAGTTGCAAAAAACCTTATTGTAGAGTTACAGTGTACCAAAATTAACAAGTCAAGATTTACTGTCGAAAAGTTTATTTTGTGTCAACATTAATATTTTTTCACAAAATAACTTTTAATCACTGGGCTACCAGGTATTCACTTCTAATTCAGTCTTAGTTTTGAAATTAGCCTCCTTTATTAGTTATCTCTGTGCCTGTCGCTTTCCTGTTGTCAGTTAGTGTTTCACTAGAGAGAATTTTGTTCATTTTATCTCTCTAAAGAAAACAACTTCTTTCCTACCTAGCAGGGAGCTTAATTGAGTCATATGCTAAACTAATATTATGTGAAATTAAGGAAAAGCATACATTTCCAATGAGAATGAGAAGGTGGACTCTTTTTAAAAAATCAAGCCTACAGCTTAGGAGAGCAAATATTATTAATCTTTACCTTTGAATTTACTGAAACTTTTGAAGTTCAATAGATTAAAACTTAGAATGTGATACATGTACCTACTTTGGAATGTAGAGCTATGCGTGGGAGCAAAGGAATACTTTCAGTCATCACAGAGCAGAGGTGAGTGTCAGGGTGTTTTATATTAGTTCAACGACAATTTTCCAGAGTATAAGAGAATTATTGTTCAAGGTGCAAGTATTTTCTTTCCTGTTTAGGAAGTAAATGCAAATAAGAAATGGTACTTACTCAATTACTAAAGTAAATTTTTACAAAATTGGGAAGTCATTGTGCCATGTGAAATATTTTCTATATATAAAATATGGTTTATAGCCATTATTTGAAATTATTATCATCTAAAATAACCAAACATTGATAACCCCATTTTAAAGCTTAGAATAAAACAAAACACTTGAGTTATGGGTTCACTCAAGAGAGTAATTATTAACAGAGGCAAAGATAAGTCCTCACTTTTCTTTTTTAATCATTTTAATAATTATTTTTCTTTGCAAAGACTTATAGTACTTAATCAGTTTTGTAACATTAAGGTAAATTCTTTATTTTGAAAGACACCATAAAACTATACTATCCATGTCATCTCCTGCAGGGACTTTTCAGTGAAAATTGTCATCATACTTTTATTGAAATTGAATTAAAGTATTAAATTACTTCATTTACAATGAAAATATTATATGGAAGTTATTGGCATTTTAGTACAAATTAATTTATAGTATTATCATCTTGGTAATATTACCAAAGTTCCATTTGTAGTTGGGCAGAGGGCTATTACTGACTCCCCACTCAGCCACAGACTTCTGTGCAAAATTCACATAGATAGGGATTGGGAGGGATGACAGAGAAAGGCAGCAATAATGGTAATGTATCATCTCCCTCAAATGACTTATGAGTACCTGACTTCTGTGACATGAGTAGAGATGAAGTGAAAACTGTTTCTAGAAACAAGAGAAGCTCCTTCTTGAGAACGTTAAAAAGGGAGCTGTGAGGAAAAGATGAGGCGTACGGTTAAGTAAACCCTAGCACCAATTTGAGTATTTATGTGACCATTCTTAAAATCACAGGCAGGTGAAATAATGTCATTTAAAGTTTGACTCATATTATTCCATAAGTTCTAGTTGGAATTTGATGATATTCACTTAGGTTACTGGACTTATACCAACCAGAAGAGGCTACCACTACACTGCAGAAAGTTGTGACTTTTAAAATTTCCCTTTTTAAGTTCCATATTTTCTCAGTGACAATGCATATTTTAAGCTGATTTTGTTTTTGTGTAAAATTCTCAGTTGAATCAAGCTTTCTAAAAAATATCATATGAAAAAAGTTAGTGTTATTTTCCTTGAGTATAGAGTAATTGCTTCTAGGGTGGCTGTGAGCTATCATGGCTACACAGTGCCCCTCAGCCTCTTGACTGGTTTTCGCAAGTACAGAAACTTCAACCTCTGTGGAAGGTTTGGCATATCACTGGAATGAAGCGATTGGGTAATGAATCTTTTGAGAATCTGGGCAGCATGTAATACATTTGGAATGATCCTGGAAGAAAAGGCAGGGGATGGATGGGGAACTCTGAGGAAAGAGGACTAGATGGCACGGAGCGTGGTCACTCCGTGCAAGACCAAAGTCCCTATAAGTCTTTCTTTCTTTATCTAGACTTTCTACTTAAATTGGTCTCAACGTGATTCATAATAGAAAGTATACATCCAGATTCAGAGATATTGAGGCAGATTTTGACATTTCTAGCTCTGAAATTTACCTTCATACAACATTGGACCTTTTCCTGAAATTCTTCTTTCCAAATGACTAGGGGTTAAAAATAAAATCCTTTTTTATTACCCTGAAAATAACTCACAAAAAATCATGGGAAATTATTTAAAAATATAATCTGCAATAATGGTATTTTCTTTCTACATTCTTTCTTTTTTTTTTTGAGTTGGAGTCTCACTGTTGCCCAGACTGGAGTGCAGTGGCCGCTCCCGGCCACCACAGCCTCGACCTGCTGGGCTCTGGCAATCCTTCCGCCTCAGCCTTCCAAGTAGCTGGAACTACAGGTGCGCACTACCACGCCCGGCTAATTTTTTTTTTTTTTTTTTATTGTAGAGATGAGGTCCCACCTGCCCAGGCGGGTCTCGAACTCGCGGGCTCAGGCAATCCACTCACCTCAGCCTCCCAAAGCCGTGGGATTACAGGCTGAGCCACCAAGCCCGGCTTTCTTTTTACTTTCAAGGATCTTTTTCCACTAAAGAACAAAAGTAAAGTGAATAATAATAATGGTAATAGTAATAACAATGTTAATGAAAAGGTTAGCATCTTTTTAATACTATATTCCAGGTTCTCATTAAATTATTTTGATGTTTTAATTCACTTAAACCTCCCAACAACCCTGAGGTAGGTACTGCTATTTGTATTATGCAGACAGTAACACTGAGACACAGAGAGGTTACTGATTTGCTTAAATATTACAGATCTAATCTTTTTAGAACCAGTATTTTAAGCCAGGCGATCTGACCCCAGCATCAAAACTCTTAACTCTCAGTATTTTCCCTTGGCACCTTAAAAAGTTGAATTCTAAGCCTAGGTTCTAATGGACAGACTTCATTATTTTCGTTTATTACCAACATTTCTCTTGACAGAGATGGCAAAGTTTGTCTCTTGACATCATCTGATTGCATATCCTTGATGTCTGTACTGATAACACCTCACAGGGTTCTAAACAAAATAAAAGTTCAGAAATTCATTTCTGAAACTGTGTCAATATGATGACAATTCTGTAGCATGGAATGATCATGCCGTTTTTGGAGTACCACCTTGTTCTAGATACTGTGCTAGGTTATGCATCAATAGGAAGGAAGTATTAGTATCTTCATTTGCATACAAAAGAGACTGAGGCATAAAGAGACTGAGGCATAAAGAAACTTTCACAGAAAACTAGTAGGTGACTAGAATTTCAACCAAGATGTATCATAATCCACATCTTTCTCCTAAGGTTTTTTTTTTTTATAAATCTAAGGTATTTTATGTTGTAGAAATCAAGAATTCTAGAAATGAGAATTTAAGTCTGTCCCCCATATTATTTGTGGTAAAGTAAAAAGAAATACATTATGTCACCAGTGGCTTCATGGAGATACTACTAATTCAGTCTTTAAAAAAAGTTATTTCAGAATGTATGTGGTCTTTTTCAGCACTTTAGCTCACAAGTCTCTAAATCAATCTTGTAACAGGGATGACAATTTACACAAAATATTTTTTAAAAGTAATTTCTTTTACTATGTACAGATCTTTTTCTGGAGTATAAAACTCTTTTACGAACAAAATAAATTTTAGTTTGTCAGTTAAAAGTAGTTCATCTCCTCCGGTTTTAAACAGTTGTGACTGTATTTTCTAGATGTTTTGATACTTCTTTCTTCAGAATATGGAACCTAATTCTTCTCCCCTTGAGTGTGGGTTTATGTAGTAGATTTTAAAAAATGTGGTGAAATTGAGAATGTGTAACTTCTGAGATTAGGACATGAAGACATTGTATTTTTGTTTGTGCTATTTCTCTGTATCATTCACTCTGGGGAAAGTCATGTGCTATGTCATGAAAACATCCAAAAAGTCCTATAGATAGACCTGCATGGCAAGGAACTGAAATTTCTATCCAAAAGCTAGTGAGGAGGTGAAGTCTCCTATCCACAACCATGTGAAAGAGTTTGTAAGCAGATGCTGAAGCCCACATTAAGCCTCCAGATGATAGAAACCCTGACTGACACCTTGCTTGCAATTCCATGTGTGACCAAGAGCCAAAACCATCAGGCTAAACCATTTCTGAATTCCTGACTCATGGATACTTTGAGATAATGTCTGTTGCTTTTAAGCCACTGAGTTTTGAGGTAATTTGTTACACAGTATTACATAATTAATACAATAGTCTTTGTCAAGTAATATTTAGTTAGTTTCAAGTTCAATCTCCCTGACAGGGCTTGGTCTTCCCAAATTCCTCAGATTATCTCTCCTTCTTCACCTCCTTTCCAACATGCTGTATACATACAGAGGAGAGTTTATGAGGGAGGTGTTTTGTACTGTCTTCTAGGCCCTGCTCTATGTGCTGAGAGGACCCTCATTTGAACAAATACATAAATAAGAGGACACCTGCTTTTTTCAAAGGACTTCACTGAGGGATTGTCCCTTTGAACATCATCCTGGAATCTACCCTTGCTGATTGTGAACTTGGTCATTGCTTCTGGTCATGAAATTATGGCATCCTAAAGTCTTTGTCATAGCCTCAGTCCTTCTTCAATCTACTTACATTTTCAGCGGTTGTGCAGATGAAAATTGCACAAGTTTAGGCCTCAAGGAACCTGATGCTCTACCACCACAAATTGTTCCTAACTGGTAGTGCTGAGACACTATATTCTCAATGCCTTTTTTAATGTGGAGTTTCTCTAAGGTTCTTATAGTTTTTCTAGGCTATATCCTGAGGACTAAGGAACAAATCGCTTCATTGGAAATCCCTCAAAATTTTCTTTTTATAATTGAAAAATATTGGAAAAAGTCCAACTATCCATTCATAGAAAAGTAGTTAAATAAACTATGGTACACAGTTGAGTACAATGGGTCTGTAAATGGGAATGAGAAAAATCTTTTCCAGAATATATTTTTATATGAAAAAGAAACATGCAAAAATCATCTACAATATGTGACTATCTAAGACTGAAAAAGGAAGAAGATAATATATGTGTTTGCTCATTTGCAGAAAGGAAATATAGGAAGGACAAAATATAAATGAATGTGATTAGTTACATGTAATTAGTTACATTAGTTATGTACAGGGATGAGTAGGAAGGAGGTAGAAATAAGGGGAAATGGGAGCATGGCATAAGGTTGAGGGAGAAACAACACTTCAGTAAATATACATTTTTATAGCTTTCCTTTTTAGAACTATGGTATTACTTTACATATTACCCTGTGTAGTATCCTTGATTTCACGGTACAGTGATCATTTCAGTCTTTCTCGTTTCTCATTTAAAAACCTCTTGATGGTGGCAAACATGGCTTTTGTTATTTATATCATATTTATATATTTGTTCAAATGATAGAGGATCTTAAGAGTACACAAGAACATGGTTTAAAGAGCTCCCACTGGCCAAAGGTGGACTAATTTGGAGCAACACAAATAATGCTAGATTTTTATAATCCATAGAATGAAGTAAATAGCATGACTTAATATGATACATGAGAATATATTACTGAAAAAAGTAAATAATTAGAAGAGAAGAAGCAACAGAAAAAGAAAATCACCGTTAAGCAAATACCACAGAAACACATGTTATTTCTATTCATCTATATATATATATATTGTTCAAGCCATTAGTGGATAGTGAAATTACTGAGTGATGAAAAACAGGATATTTATGCAGTTTTAAAGTACTTTCCCACAAGACACTTGTTAACTACAAATGGAAAAAAGTTAACATGGCAGTGGAGAAATCTTGCAGGCATCATTTAATCACGTAAGCAGAGTTAACATTTACAGTATTAAGATATTATGCCATTATATACCTTATGATATAATATATACTGAGGATACTACATCACTGTGGTTTTATTTTTCCAAAAAAAGCATGATCTTAATCTCATCATGAGAAACACATGAGATAGACAGAAAAAAAGGATATTCTAAAAAATACCTGGCTTGTGCTCTTAATAATGTCAAGAACATGAATGACAAAACAATACTACTACGGAACTGTCACAGTGAAGAACCCTAAAGAGACATGACAACAAAATGCAATATGAAATATTGGAACAGATATTAGGTCCAAAAAGATGTTAGTATAAAACTGGCAAAATTCTAATAAGTCTGCATATTACTTCAAATTATGGCATCATTGTCAACTTCTTAATTTTAATAATTGCACTGTGGTTATTAATAGATGCTAGATTTCTTTCTTTCTATTTTTTCCTTTTCTTTTTTTAAATTTTTTGGGGTTGGAGTCATTCTGTTGACCAGGATGGAGTACAATGACACGATTACAGGATTATAGCTCACTTCAGCCTCTACCTCTGGGCTCAGTAGGTCCTTCCACCTCAGCCTCTCAAGTAACTGGGACCACAGATGCATGCCACCACCATGGCCCAATTTTCCTTCTTTTTTAAAATTTCATTTTAAATCTAAGTCTTGCTGTGTTGCCTAGGCTGGTCTTGAACTCATGGGCTCAAACAATCCTCTCGCCTCCACCTCCCAAAGAGCTAAGATTACAAGCATGAGCTACAGTGCCTAGCCAATAGTTATAATACACACTAGCTTCATGGCAATCAGGTGAAGGGTGTACAAGAATTTCCTGTAGTATTCTGTAAGTCTAAATTTATTCTTAAAAATATTTTAAATTTATTCTTAAAAATATTTTTATATTTATTTTTAAAAATATTTATTCTTAAAAATATTTTAAGAATAAATTTATTCTTTTTTTATTAATCAGTATTTTTTATTATGGTTTTGTGGGGTACAGTTAAGGGTTAGGTGTACAATTACGTTTCATTCAGGCACCCTGTTGATAAGAGGTGTTTTCCCATCCCCCGACAGATATTTGCTACTGTTAATCCCATCCCCCTCCCCCCCATAGTTTCCCAGTACCATCAGTCATTTTCTTATAGTATTGCATTGGATGTTCAAGGTTCATTATATGAGTGAGAACATGTGATATTCGGATCTTTGTTTCTGTGAGAGGTCACTCAGTATTATAGACTCTAGTTCCATCCAGGTTGCAGCGAAATTCATGATTTTGTTCTTTTTGATGGCTGCGTAGTATTCCATCATGTATATGTACCACATTTTTTTAATCCAGTCCTCTTTTGATGGGCAGCATGGTTGTTTCCAGGTTCTTGCTATTGTGAACAACGCTGCGATAAACATACGTGTGCAGGTATCTTTTTAATAGAGTGATTTGTGTTCTTCAGGGTATATTCCCAGTAGGGGGATTGCAGGGTCATAGGGAAGGTCAATTTTTAGAGCTTTTAGGAATCGG
>NW_007051874.1:0-3786 GCF_000164805.1 Carlito syrichta | reverse complement strand
CATGGGGATAGATAGGGGTCCTGTTTCAATCTTCTGCATGTGGTCAGCCAATTTCCCAGCACCATTTACTGAATAGGTTCTCCTCTCCCCATTGGTAGGTGGTGGGGGCTTTGTCGAAGATGAGTTGGTTGAGAAATTGAGGTTTTGCTTCTGGAATCTCAATTCTGTTCCATTGATCTATATGCCTGTTCCTGTACCAATACCAAGCTGTTTTGATGATTGTAGCTTTATAGTAAAGTTTGAAATCTGGTATTGTGATACCACCTGCTTTGTTTTTTTTGCTGAGGATTGTTCTGGCTATTCTTGGATGTTTGTGTTTCCATATGAATTCCTGTGTTGTTTTTTCTAGGTCTGAGAAGAATGTTGTTGGTAATTTAATGGGTATTGCATTGAATTTGTAGATTGCCTTAGGTAAGATGGACATCTTCACAATGTTGATTCTTCCGATCCATGAGCATGGGATATTTTTCCACTTGTTCATGTCGGCTTTGATTTCTTTGAGCAGTGTTTTGTAATTTTCATTGTAAAGGTCTTTCACGTCTCTGGTTAGGAAGATGCCAAGGTATTTCATTTTTTTTGTGGCTATTGTGAATGGAACTGTGTTTTTTATTTGGGTTTCTGTTTGTTTATTATTGGTGTAGAGAAATGCGATTGTCTTTTGTACATTTATTTTGTATCCTGAGACTTTGCCAAAGGCTTTTATCAATGTAAGGAGACCTTTGACAGATTCTCTTGGGTTTTCAAGGTACACCATCATATCATCTGCATAGAGAGATAACTTGACTTCCTCTTTTCCTATTTGAATACCTCTGATTGCCTCCTCTTCTCTGATTGCTTTAGCCAGGACTTCCAATACTATGTTGAACAGGAGGGGAGAGAGTGGGCATCCTTGTCTAGTTCCAGTTTTCAGGGGAATTGGTTCCAATTTTTGTCCATTTAGGAGTATGCTGGCTGTGGGTTTCTCGTAGATGGCTTTTACTATTTTGAGGTATGTTCCCCGTATGCCTAGATGTTCAAGGGTTTTTATCAAGAAGGGGTGCTGGATTTTATCAAAAGCTTTTTCTGCATCTAGTGATATGATCATGTGGTTTTTGTTTTGACATCTGTTGATGTATTTAATTACATTTATGGTTTCACGAATGTTGAACCAGCCTTGCATGCCAGGAATGAAGCCTACTTGGTCATGGTGGATGATTTTTGAGATGTATTGCCGAATCCGGTTTGCTAGGATCTTGTTGAGAATTTTGGTGTCTATGTTCATCAAAGATATTGGCCTGTAGTTCTCTTTATTTGTTGGATCTTTACCTGGCTTGGGTATCAATGTGATGTTGGCTTCGTAAAATGATTTGGGGAGAGTTCCATCTTTTTCAAGCGCCTGGAATACCTTCAGTAGGATTGGTATCAGCTCCTCCTTAAATGTCTTGTAGAATTCTGCTGGAAAGCCATCTGGACCAGGGCTTTTTTTTTGTAGGAAGTTTTCTTATTACGTAGTCAATTTCCTTGATTGTTATCGGTCTATTTAGGGCCTCAATTTCTTCTTGTTTCAACCTAGGCATGTTGTGTATGTCAGAAAGTCCTCCATTTCCTTAAGGTTTTCAAGTTTGTTTCCATACAAGTGTACGTAGTAGTCTCTAATGATCTTTTGTATTTCTTCAGGGTCAGATGTGACTTCATCTTTTGTGTTTCTCTTTGTGCTTAGTTGGGCTTTTTCTCTCTTTTTCTTGGTCAGTCTAGCTAGTGGACCATCTATCTTGTTTATCCTTTCGAAGAATCAGCATTTTGTTTCATTGATATTTTGTATTATCTTTTTGTCTTCTATGTCCTGGATTTGGGCTTTTATTTTGGTGATCTGGATTCTTCTGCTAAAATTTTGTGGTCTTGCTTTTCCAGCTTCTTTAGGTGGCTTGTTAGGTTGTTAATTTGTGTTCCTTCCATTTTCTTCATATGTGTTTGTAGGGATATAAATTCCCCTTTTACTACAGCTTTCAAGGCGTCCCAGAGATTTTGGTAAGATGTTTCTTTATTTTCATTTGTTTCCAGGTATCTTTTGATCTCTATTTTGATGTCATCATTGACCCAGGAGTTATTTAGCATCATGATGTTTAGTGTCCATGTCTTTGTGGGTTTTGGGGAGACCTTGTTGGTGTCAATGTTTATTTTTATTCCACTGTGGTCCGAGAAAGTGCATGGTAGAATTTCAGTCCTTTTAAATTTCCTTATGCTTGATTTATGGCCAATTACGTGGTCGATCTTAGAATACGTTCCATGTGGTGATGAGTAGAATGTATATTCTATGGTCTTTGGATGGAGTGTACTGTAGGTATCAATTAAGTCCATTTGGTCCAAAGTCACATTGAGGTTCCGGATCTTCTTGCTGATTTTTTGTCCTGATGATCTGTCTAGGGTTGTGAGTGGGGTATTAAAGTCCACAGTTATGATGGTGTTAGAGTCAATATCTTTCTTTAGTTTTCCTAGAAGTTGCTTTATAAAAGTTGGCACACCTATGTTGGGTGCATATATGTTTAGGATAGATATTTCTTGTTGATGGATTGAGCCTTATATCATTATCTAGTGGCCTTCTGTATCTTTTCTGATTTTTAATAGCTTGAAGGGTATTTTGTCTGAAATTAAGATCACTACTCCTCCTTTCTTTTGTATTCTGTTCACCTGAAAGTTTGCTTCCCATCCTCTTACTTTGAGCCTGTGGGTGTCCTTTTAGTGAGGTGAGTCTCTTGAAGGCAATAGATTGTTGCCTGATGATATTTTATCCATTTTACCATTCTATGTCTTTTCAGTGGTGCATTTAGTCCATTCACATTTAGGCTAATAATTGAAATGCAAGAGTTGATCCCTGTCAAAAAGGTTCTTACAGAGTTGTTCCTGTTTGTTTGTTGTCTTTATTTGGGTTTTGGAGTTGGCTCATGTGTGTTTTTAATCTTTTGTCGGTACTCTTATGAAGAATGTTGTTGTTCTTTATTCTTTTTCTTCTGTGTTCAGTACTTTCTTAAGTGTTTCTTGTAGAGGTGGTCCGGTGACAGCGTAGGTTCTTAGGGATTGGATATCTGGAAACGATTTCAATTCTCCCTCACTAAAGAAGTTTAGTTTGGCTGGGTAGGTTATTCTTGGTTGAAATTGTTTATCTTTTAGAACTTTGAAGATAGGGCTCCAGGCTCTCCTAGCCTGAAGGGTTTCTGTGGATAAATCTGCTGCTATTCTAATTGGTTTTCCCTGGTAGGTAGTCTGGCCTTTTTCTCTTGCTGCCTTTAGGATTTTTACTTTCATAGTTACTTTGTTTAGGCAAATTATTATGTGTCTGGGAGTTGGTCTTCTCGTTTGTTGTCTTGCAGGGGTTCTCTGAATCTCTTGTGTTTGAATTTTTTCCTCCTTGATGAGGTGAGGGAAGTTTTCTTGAATGATTTCATGAAATGTTTGTTCCAGTGTGGCTTCTGTTTCTCTCTCTGCCTCAGGAAGCCCAATTACTCTTAGGTTCGGTCTCTTGAAGTGATCATTCATCTCTTGAAGGTTTTGTTATGTTTTGTTGAGCTTCTTTTCTATGCTTTTGACAGTTTGGGTTAGTTCTGTGTTTTGGTCTTTGAGCTCTGAGATTCTTTTTTCTGCTTGGCTAATTCTGCTTTCCATGCTTATTAGTCTGTTATTCATTTCCATCACAGTATTCTTTACTGCTGTTATTTCTGACATCAGCTCCTTCCTATTTTCCTCTTGTCTCTCTTCAATTTGTTTAATTCTCTCCATTAATGTCTTGATGTCTGGGTTTGTTGCATGTGA
>NW_007051873.1:0-812 GCF_000164805.1 Carlito syrichta | reverse complement strand
AAAAAAACCAGCCGGGCATGGTAGCGCGTGCCTGTAATTCCGGCTACTCAGAAGGCTGAGGTGGAAGGATCGCCGGAGCCCAGCAGGTCGAGGTTGCGGTGGCCGGGAGCGGCCACTGCACTCCAGTCTGGGCGACAGAGTGAAACTCCAACTCAAAAAAAAAAAAAAAAAAAAAAAAGAAATCTGGTACTACTTACAGATGAGGTCTCAGATGCAAGATCAACTCTAATACGAAATCCATCTGCAATTTCAGCCCCATTTCTGTATTATGAATATAGAAAGGAAAAATGGCTGTTAAAAATGAAGACTGAATTACTAAAATATTTACTCTAAAGGAAAACCAAAGAAAAAATTGTACCCACATGTACTCATATTATAATTCTGTTCAAAACTCAAAGATAAAATTACCTTTTCAATGCTTTTGTAGCAGCACTCTCGTCCTTAAACACAACATAAGCGTTAATATTTTTCTGATCAGGATGAATTTTACGTCTACATAGAAAAAAAAAAAAAAGACCATGTAAAATGTGTTAACCTCAAAGTCACTAGAATAAATCCAGCTTGCTTTCTCTGCTGAATTAACATGTGACAGAAATTGCTGAGTGAAAGTTTCATCTCCTTAAACAAATATTTAGTAACAATTAAAAAAAAAACAACTTATGGAGATATTGGTAGAAATACACAACCTATACCTTCCTGGACATCACCACCATAAGAAAACAGATGGACTACCCACAAGACACCCATGTGTGCCAATCTCTGGAAACAATATAAGGATTAGAAACAGTATCTCAGCTGCAGCCCCATATCTA
>NW_007051872.1:0-754 GCF_000164805.1 Carlito syrichta | reverse complement strand
CAGAGTCTCATTGAGGTTCCGGATCTCCTTGCTGATTTTTGTCTGATGATCTGTCTAAGGTTGTGAGTGGTGTATTAAAGTCCCCAGTTATTATGGTGTTAGAGTCAATGTCTTTCTTTAGTTTTTCCTAGAAGTTGCTTTATGAATGTTGGTGCGCCTATGTTGGGTGCATATATGTTTAGGATAGATATTTCTTGTAGATGGAGTGAACCTTTTATCATTATGTAGTGGCCCTCTGTATCTTTTTTAATTTTTGATAGCTTAAATGGTATTTTGTCTGAAATTAGGATCGCGACTCCTCCTTTCTTTTGTGTTCCATTCGCCTGAAAATTTGTTTCCCATCCTCTTACTTTGAGTCTGTGTATGTCCTTTCCAGTGAGATGGGTCTCTTGAAGGCAGTATATTGTTGCCTGGTTATATTTTATGCATTTTGTCATTCTATGTCTTTTCAGTGGTGCGTTTAGTCCATTCACATTCAGACTAATTATTGAAATGTGAGAGTTCGTCCCTATCATGGAGTTCTTATTGAGTTATTGTTCTTCCACTTGGTTTTTTCTTTTTTCTTTTTCTTTTTCGTCTTTCTTTTGCTTTTGGGGTTGGTTCGTGTATATTTTATTCTTTTCCCTGTATTCTTGTGAAGAACATTGCTCTTTTTTCCTTTTCTTCTGTGTTTAGTACTTTCTTAAGTGTTTCATGTAGAGATGGTTTCGTGGCTGCATAAGTTCTTAGGGATTGGATATCTGGGAAAGATTTT
>NW_007051871.1:0-721 GCF_000164805.1 Carlito syrichta | reverse complement strand
TGCCCAGGTGGGACTCGAACTCACAGGCTCAGGCAATTCACTCACTCAGCCTCCCAAGGCGCGGGATTACAGGCTGAGCCACCGAGCCCAGCTTCACAGATATGATTTTATACACAATGGGATAAAATAAATAATTGTGAATCTCATTTTGTTTCATTTATTTAACATGTATTAAATACTTTACCATGTGCCAGGCCCACTGTGGAAGATTATATTTTTTTAGAAATGGCTACAACAGTATCTCCTGTACTTGTCACCACCCCATCCCATCTACAGTTAAAGTCTAATCCCCTACCCTTGAATTTGGGTGGGCTTATGATTTGTCACTGAAGGTGGTAGAAGTGTGTGACTTACCCAGTCATAAAAGGTGATGTATTTTTCCCTTGGGAGCTGGTGTGCTTTATGCTGTAAAGAAGCCACAGGGAGAGACCACATGGGGAAGACTTGTATCTACCTGAAAAGAGAAAGAGATGCTTAGCTAACCACCTGCTTGCTTCTACAGTTCCTGTCACTATCTAACTGCAATCACACAAGATGCCCCAAGCCAGAACCACTAAGTTAAGTCCTCCCCAATTCCTGACCCATTTCCTGAGAGAAAATGATTGCTGATGCTGTCTTAAACCATTAACTTTTGGTGTCATTTGTTATGTGATATTAGATAACTGAAACCCCTGTCTTCAGAAGCTCAAGGTAAAACATCAACCATTTACTTCATGGAGCT
>NW_007051870.1:0-788 GCF_000164805.1 Carlito syrichta | reverse complement strand
TTTACAGAAAGATATCTGCACAAGCATGCTTATGCAGGTCTAATCACATTTGAAAAAAACATGACACCAACCATGTCGCGTTCAAAGCTGGAATGGATAAAATGAATGTGGAACATACACAAAATGGAATGTTATGCATCCCTGAGAAGTGACAGGTATAAGGATTTTGCAGAAAGCTTGATGAATATGAATTAGGTCATTTTCCGTGAATTATCACTATAACAAAGAATAGAGATCCAAATGTTCTCCCTCCTGAGCTGCACTTGATCGATTAGAGTGCTAGAAGAAAGTGATTGGCAGTAGTAGAAAACGGTTTTGGGGTAGGGGTGGGATTGGCTGTGGAGTTATATTGTTAACGGAGGGAGGGGCAGACCTCACCATCCAGGGACCATGCATAATCAATGTTTGAATATCTAACTCTGAATTGTACCCCATATTGTGCAACAATTAAAATAAAATAAATACATAAATAAAAGCTGTAAAACGTGCAACTGACTGTATTTGCTTTCTTCTATTTTTTTTTTTTTTAACTTTTTTCATCTAAAGATAGTTGCAGTCCAGGGTTGGGGATAGAAATGTTCCTTTGAAGGGATTGATTTCTACGAAGGGCGCACGACTCCCATTATAACTTCCTTTCCTATTCATACGTGAGAATCCATTGTACATTTGGTTTCAACTTTGAAACTACTACATTTCTCACATAAATGCTGAATGTTTCATTCTGCACAAATTGAAACGTGTTGACTTTCCAGACGGGTATCATCCTCAGTCAACTTCACATTGAGGAT
>NW_007051869.1:0-1330 GCF_000164805.1 Carlito syrichta | reverse complement strand
CATCTGATAATCCTTGCCTTATTATGGCCGTCTGATACTCCTTGCCTTAATAGTACCGTGTGATACTCCTTGCCTTAGTAGTGCAGTCTGATACTCCTTGCCTTATTGGTGCCATCGGATACTCCTTGCCATATTAGTGCCATCTGATACTCCTTGCCTTATTAGTGCCGTCTGTTACCCTTTGTCTTATTAGTTCCGTCTGATACTCCTTGCCTCATTAGTGCCGCCTGATTCTACTTGCCATCTTAGTGCCATCTGATCCTACTTGACTTATTATTGCCGTCTGATACTACTTGCCTTATTAGTGCCGTCTGATACTACTTGCCTTATTAGTGCCCTCTGATACTACTTACCTTCTTAGTGTCGTCTGATACTACTTGTCTTCTTAGTGTCTTCTGATACTACTCGTCTCATTAGTGCCGTTTGATACTACTTGCATTAAAAGTGCCGTCTGATACTTCTAGCCTTATTAGTGCCGTCTGACAATACTTCCCTTATTAGTGCCTTGTGATACTAATTGCTTTCTTGATGTCGTCTGATCCTACTTGCATTATTAGTGCCGTCTGATCCTACTTGCCTATAATTGCCGTATTATACTCTGTGCCTTTTTAGTGCTGTGTGATACTACTTGCCTTATTAGTCCCGTTGATACTCCTTGCTTTATTAGTGCTGTCTGATACTCCTTGCCTTATTAGTGCATTCTGATACTCCTTGCCTTATTATTGCTGTCTGATACTCCTTCCCTTATCACTGCCCTCTGATCCTACTTGCCTTATTAGTGCCGTCTGATACTACTTGCCTTCTTTATGTCGTCTGATTCTACTTGCCTTCTTAGTGTTGTCTGATACTACTTGCCTTGTTAGTGCCGTGTGATAATACTTGCCTTATTACTGGCGACTGATACTACTTGCCTTGTTAGTGCCATCTGATACTACTTCCGTTGTTATTACCGTCTGATACTACTTGCCTTGTTAGTGCCGTCTGATAATACTTGCCTTATTAATGCCGTCTGATCCTAATTGCCTTATTAGTGCAGTCTGATCCTACTAGCCTTATTAGTGCCGTCTGAGCCTAATTGCCTTATTAGTGCCGTCTGATCCTCCTTGCCTTATTAGTGCTGTTTGATCCGACTTTCCTTAAAAGTGCCTCTTGATCCTACTTCCCTTCTTAGTGCGATCTGATACTACTTGCTTCCTTAGTGCCGTCTGATACTACTTGCCTTCTCAGTGTCGTCTGATACTACTTGTCTTCTTAGTGCCGTCTCATACTACTTGCCTTCTTAATGCCGTCTGATACTACTTGCTTTCTTAGTGCCGTCTCATACTACTGG
>NW_007051868.1:0-760 GCF_000164805.1 Carlito syrichta | reverse complement strand
GATGCATATGGATTAACACTTTCCTTGTGGCATGAAAATCTGCAGGTTTTTAAGATCAGTTTTTATTTTCCCCCCTTTGCCTACAAGCAGGGGTAGGGCTCCAGGAGGATTCTGTCAGCTGCCAGGAGTTTCTATATCTAGAAAAGTGTGGAAACTGGTGGGAAACAACCTGAGGGTAACTGAGCCCTGAATGGATGAGAAACATACACAGGAATCTCTGCAACAGACAGACAGGAAATATAATCTGCTCATGGGGGAACCTCTATACCAACATCTCCTTAAGTCACAAAAAAGGGGGGGGAGAAAGAAAGGAAGAAATAAATAACTATTACAACAATATTACAGTGTCTGCTTTCCACCTCTCAGTGGTGTGGAAACCTGGTCATTCGTTTTCAGTGATACACAGTTTGCCTCAACTTGGGAACTCAAACTCTTTCAAAATGCCTGGGTGCCCTTTCACTATCTTTTCAACAATCTTGGAATTCAGTTACTTGTTTACCATAATTGCTCTACTCTTTCTCATTAAAAAAATTTTTCCCTTAGTAGACAGATGGGAGGAAAAGCAATTACTTTATATGGCAAAAATAAATAAATAAACAGAATTTTCTTAAGATGGTGCACAAAAAAATGTTTCTTGTAATGAAAATTCTCTATCGTTACTGCTTTTAAGTAACACAACATAAATACTGAAAAGGAAGATTTTACAAATCAATTTAATGTAATGGAGAATTAAAAAAGAGGCTAAACCTTGTTGCCTACC
>NW_007051867.1:0-3901 GCF_000164805.1 Carlito syrichta | reverse complement strand
AAAAGGCATGTAGTATCAACGACACTAATAAGGCAAGTAGTATTAGATGGCAATAATATGGCAAGTCGTATCAGACGACACTAATAAGGCAAGTAGTATCAGACGACATTAATAAGGCATGTAGTATGAGACGACACTAATAAGGCAAGTAGTATCAGATGACACTAAAAAGGCAAGTAATATCATAAGACACTTATAAGGCGTGTAGTATCATGAGACACTAAAAAAGTAACTAGTATCATAAGACAGTAATAATGCAAGTACTATCAGACGACATTAATAAGGCAAGTATTCTCAGACGACACATAAGGAAAGTAGTGTCATAAGACACTAATTAGGCAAGTGCTATCAGACAACACTAATAAGGCCAGTAGTATCATAAGACACGAATAAGGCAAGCAGCACCATAAGACCCTATTAAAGCATAGTATCATAAGACACTAATATGGCAAGTAGTATCATAAGACACTAATAAGTCAAGAAGTACAATAAGACACTAATAAGGAAACTATTATCATAAGCAACTAATAAGGAAAGTAGGATCAAAAGACACTAATAATTCAAGTAGTAACATAAGACACTATTAAGGCAAGTCGTATCATAAGACACAAATAAGTAATTAGTATCATAAGAAAACAATAATGCAAGTAGTATTACACTACATTAATAAGGCATAAAATATCAGACGTCACTAAAAAGGCAAGTAGTATTAGACACTAAGGAGGAAAGCAGCATCAGACGACACTCATAAGGCAAGTAGTATCAGACAACACTAACAGGTCAAATAGTATCAGACGACACTAATAAGGAAAGTAGTATCAGACGACACTAGTAAGAAAAGTAGTATCAGATGATACTAGGAAGGCAAGTAGTATCAGACGACACTAATAAGGCAAGTAATTTCAGACGAAAATAATAGGGCAAGGAGTATCTCACGACACTAATATGGCAAATAGTATCAGATGTCATTTTAAGGAAAGTTGTATCAGACGACACTAATAAGGCATGTAGTACCTAACATCACTACTAAGCAACTAGTATCAGATGACAATAAAAAGGCAAGAAGTATCAGACAACTCTAATAAGGCAAGTAGTATCAGATGACGCTAACAAGGCAAGTAGTATTAGATGACAATATTAAGGCAAGTAGTATTAGACGACACTAATAAGGCAAGTAATATCACATGACACTAATAAGGCAATTAGTATCATAAGAACCTAGTAAGGCACGTAGAGTCATAAGACAGTAATAAGTAAAGTAGAATCAGACGACATTAATAAAGCAATTAGTATCATAAGACACTAATAAATCAAGTAGTACTATAAGACACATTTGAGGCAAGTAGTATCAGAAGACAATTATAAGTCAAGTAGTAACATAAGAGAATAATAAAGCAAGTAGTAGGAGACGACACTAATAAGGAAAGTAGTATCAGACGACACTAATAAGGCAAGAAGTATCATAAGACACTAATAAGGCAGGTAGTATCAAATATAATAAGGCAAGTAGTAGGACGACACAAATAAGGCAAGTAGTATCAGACGACACTAATAAGGCAAGTAGTATCATAAGACACTAATAAGGAAAGTAGCACCATAAGACCCTATTAAAGTAAATAGTAACATAAGACACTAATAAGTCAAGTAGTATCATAAGACACTAAAAAGGAAAGTAGTATCATAAGTAACTAATAAGGAAATTAGTTAATAAAACACTAATAAGTCAAGTAGTAACATAAGACACTATTAAGGCAAGTAGTATCATAAGACACTAATAGGGAAAATAGTATCATAAGAAACTAATAAGACATGTAGATTCAGATGACAATAATAAGGCATATAGTATCAGATGTCACTATTAAGGCAAGTAGTATCAGACGACACTAATAAGATAAGTAGTATGAGACGACAATAATAAGGCAAGTACTATCAGAAGACACTAATAAGGCCCGTAGTATCAGATGACACTAAGAAGGCAAGTAGTATCATAAGACACAAATAAGGTAATTAGTATCAGAAGACACTAATAAGACAAGTAGTTTCAGGCGACACTAATAACAAATGTAGTATCATAAGACACTAATAAGGCAAGTAGTATCAGATGGCACTAATAAGGCAAGACGTATCATAAGACAATAATAAGTTAAGTAGTACCATAAGACACTCTTAAACTAAGTAGTATCATAAGACACTAAAAGGTCGATTAGTATCAGATGACACTAATAAGGGAAGTAGTATCAGACGAAACTAATACAGCAATTAGTATCATAAGACACTAATAAGGCAAGTAGTATCATAAGCCACTAATAAGGCAAGTAGTATCAGACGACATGACTAAGGAAAGAAGTATCAGACAACACTCATAAGGCAAGTGCTTTCATTAGACACTAATAAGGCAAGTGATAGCATAAGACAATAATAATGCAAGTAGTAACATAAGACACGATTAAGGCAAGTAGTATTATAAGACACTAATAAGGAAAGTATTATCATATGACACTAATAAAGTAGTATCAGACGACAATATTAAGGCAAATAGTATCAGACGACATTTCTAAGGCAAGTAGTATCAGACGACAGTAGTAAGGAAAGTACTATCAGACGGCACTAGGAAGTCAAGTATTATCAGACGACACTAATAAGGCAAGTAATATCAGACGACACTAATATGACAAGTAGTATCACATGACACTAATATGGCAAGAAGTATCAGTGGACACTAATAAGGCAAGTAGTTTCAGCTGACACTAAAAAGGCATGTAGTATCAATGACACTAATAAGGCTAGTAGTATCAGATGGCAATAATATGGCAAGTAGTATCAGACGACATTAATAAGGCATGTAGTGTGAGATGACACTAATAAGGCAAACAGTATCAGTCGACACTAATAAGTCAAGTAGTATCAGATGACACTAAAAAGGCAAGTACTATCATAAGACACATATAAGGCGTGTAGTATCATAAGACACTAATAAGGTAACTAGTATCATAAGACACTAACAAGGCAAGAAATATCAGATGACACTAATAAGGCAAGTAATATCATAAGACACTAATAAGGCAAGTGCTATCAGATTAAACTTATAAGCCAAGTAGTATCATGAGACAATAATAAGGCAAGTAGCACCATAATAACCTATTAAAGTAAATAGTATAATAAGACACTAATAAGACAAGTAGTATCAGACAGCACTAATAATGCAAGTAGTATCATAAGACACTAATAAGTGAAGTAATACCATAAGACACTAATAAGGAAAGTAGTATCATAAGTAACTAATAAGAAAGTAGTATCATAGGACACTAATAAGTCAAGTAGTAACATAAGACACTATTAAGGCAAGTAGTATCATATGACACTAATAAGAAAATTAATATCATAAGAAACTAATAAGGCAAGTAGTATCAGACAACACTAATAAGGCATATAGTATCAGACGACAATAATTAGGCAAGTAGTATCAGACCACACTAATAAGGCAAGCAGTATCAGACGACACTATAAAGGCAAGTAGTATCAGACGACACTAATAAGTCAAGTATTATCACATGACACTAATAAGACAAGTAGTATCAGACAACACTAGGAAGGCAAGTAGTATCAGAGGACACTAATAAGGCAAGTAATGTCAGACGAAAATAAAAAGGCAAGGAGAATCTCACGACACTAATACCGCAAATAGTATCAGATGACACTATTAAGGCAAGTTGTATCAGACGACACTAATAAGGCATGTAGTACGAGACATCAGTGTTAAGGAATGTAGAATCAGACGACAATAATAAGGCAAGAAGTATTAGACAACACTTATAAGGCAAGAAGTATCAGATGACACTATAAAGGCAAGAAGTATTAGACGACCCCAAGTAGACAAATAGTATTAGACGACAATAATAAG
>NW_007051866.1:0-551 GCF_000164805.1 Carlito syrichta | reverse complement strand
ATTTATACACTTACATCCATTATGCATCTAAGGTGTATTTTGTTATTTTGTGATGTGAACTAGAGACCTTGCTCCACCCCCTCACTCTGTAAATGATTAACTAATTGTCCCATCACCATTTCCATTTCCCCACTAAGGTGAAGTACATACATTGCGCGTGCGCGCGCACACACACACACACACACACACACACACACACACACACACAAACCCTTTGGGATGTTTCCAAACCTCCTATTTTGGTTCTTTGGTCTCCATGTTAATTCTGTTGGGGAAGCTTAAAGAAAGGATGCTCAGAGGGAATTGCTAGCATCATGCTAGACAGGCTATTTAAGGGTCAGAGGCGAACTGCCCACCCACCTGCTTCTCTTCCCCCGTCTCCCTTGTAGGGTGCCTCTGAGTTGTCACGTTCTTCCCCCAGTGCTTCCTGTCACTTCTTTAACTGAGACACAGTGGAAAGCCTAGGTGGAGATCTCAGGATTTAAGTAATCTTCGTTTTTGTTGAAGACTAAGCAGGGCTCCTATGGATAGAATAGCAAGTGTCAGTAGCA
>NW_007051865.1:0-541 GCF_000164805.1 Carlito syrichta | reverse complement strand
CATTTATATATAAATATATACACACATATAAATTTACATAGTCATATATATGTACACATTCATAAATACACAAAAATTCATATATATACTCCACATATATACACACATTCATATATTATATGTATATACACATATATTAATATACATGCACATATATTCATATATACTTGTATAACTTTTTTGTTTAACAAATGAGACAAGTTTTTTTTTCCAACTATTATACTGATTTTCTTTCTTATACACTACACCTTTCATGTTGCAGCCTAAACACTCTACTTCTTGATCACTGTATCATCTTTTAGGTTTCACACTGATTTTTCACCTTGTTTATGAAAACTGATCCCAGGGTAAACTAAACTAACCCCTTTTATCTTATCCCTTTTTTGCTGCCTATACCTGACACATGGTTACTTAACACCAAAGAAGGATTGTCCCCTAATCTGCTCATGTGACTGTCTCTATTACTCTCTCTACTACTTTGAACAGAAGAAGTGAGTGAAGTTTATTATTTTCATTATGCCCAATATAAAATCGGACCCTA
>NW_007051863.1:0-815 GCF_000164805.1 Carlito syrichta | reverse complement strand
ACTTTCATGAGCAAAAGTCTTTAATTTTAATGAAGTCTTGCTTGGCAATTATTTTCTCATAGATTACAGTCTTGGTGTTGTTTTACAAAGTCATTGCCATATACAAGGTCATCTAGATTTTCTTCTATGTTATCTTTTAGGAGTTTCATAATTTTTTCTTTTACATTTAACTAGATGGTCCATTTTGAGCTATTTTATGGGACAGCTATAAAACCTATGCCTAAATTTATTTAATTTCTGCAGATGGATGTCCAGTTTTCCAGCACAATTTTCTGCTCCTTTACACTATCTTTGCTCCTTTATCAAAGATCAGTCGATTACATTTATGCGCGTCTATTGTGTTCTGCTGATTTACATATCTATTCATTCACCAATATTACAGTTTTGATTACTACAGCTTTATAGTTAAATCTTGAAGTTTGATAGTGTTATTCCTTCAACTTTGTTCTTCTCCTTCAACACTGAATTGGTTGTTCTGTGTCATTCTCCTCTCCATATAAACTTTGGAGTCAGTGTGCTGATATCCATACAATAACTTGATGAGATTATTTGGGATTGTGTTGAAATTAAAGATCAAGTTGGGAAAGATTTATATCTTGATAAACTATTGATTTCCTGACTTAAGTTGCATTAATTTCTGCACTGATTTTTATTTTCTCCTTTAGAGTTATTTATTTATTTATTTATTTATTATTATTATTTTTTGAGTTGGAGTCCTACTCTGTCACCCAGACTGGAGTGCAGTGGTCACTCCCGGCCACCGCAGCCCCGACCTGCTGGGCTCTGGCGATCCTTCTGTCTCAGCCTCCAAGTAG
>NW_007051862.1:0-726 GCF_000164805.1 Carlito syrichta | reverse complement strand
TTCTATTCATAACTATGTTGGAGAAGAAAAGATTTAATGGTTAGAAAAAAGGGGAAATTGAATAAAAATATTTAAGGTGTGGACCTTTAGAAAAGGTTTCAATCATGCAAAGTTTTCAGAGTTACTTCATAAGTTCAAAAAAACAAAACACTCAAACACTCACCGTATGTATAACACAAAATGGCTATAACTAAAGCACATAATAATGTTTTTATAAAATTTAGATAAAGTGATACAACATGAGTTATCTATTTCTGGCATAAGGAGTCAAATTTGTAATATAGCCCAGCATTTGAAAAATGTATGTAACCAATCACTGTAATCTCAAATCAATGTATGATTATTACTTTGGCATGTATATTTTGTTATATGTTTTAGAATATGTACAATACTTTAAATCTAGAAAGTTATGAAAAAGTATGTAATCAATCATTTCAATCTGAAATGAATTCATTATTACTTTGACTCGTATATTTTAAATAATATGTTTTAGAGTAAGTACAATGTTTTAAATCTAGAAAGCTATATTGCCTCATTTTAAAATCTTCAAAGAGCCAAGCTTCCATTTGAGGAAACAAATATAACCTATTACATTCGATATTGCTTACTATACACCAGGCATTGGTCAAAATGTGTTACATATGTTAACTTTTTTAACAGAATGAGGGAAATAATCTGTTTCAGCAGCAGCTAAATAATTTAAAAACCAAGTATCTGGCAGGACTC
>NW_007051861.1:0-581 GCF_000164805.1 Carlito syrichta | reverse complement strand
ACAGGTGTGCGCCACCAGGCCCAGGTATTTTTTTTTACAAATCTAAGTAGAGATGAGTTCTTGTCAAGTTGCCCAAGTGGGCCCGAACCTGCGGACTCAGGCAATTCACTCACGTCAGCCTCCCAAAGGCGCGGGATTACAGGCTTAGCCACCGAGCCCCGACTAACACAGGTTTTCTTGATGATTTGGGTTTTAATTCTGTTTTTATTGTGCCTGACAAAATACAGTCATCTGATTGTTCCTCAATTATGTTATTTTAATAAAAGAAATTAAATTTAGGTTTAAAAAAATTTACAACTTTAAAAAGAAATAAAATGTTAATAAAGCATTCATATTCATTTTGTGGTGGTGATACAAAACAAAAGGAGTAAAAAATGCATTTTATTTTGATTTGCTCTGAGACCTCTATACTTAATGATGCCCTTAAGAACTAAAGTAATTTTTGTTTCATATTTTTTGGAAATAATAAGGCTAACACTGGAAATTAATGGGCATGTCCTTTATCGATGGGCACTTCTCTATTCTAAACAATCTATTTCTTATTAGCAAGGAGCTTTTGATATCACATGAAAATATTAATT
>NW_007051860.1:0-808 GCF_000164805.1 Carlito syrichta | reverse complement strand
CCTAGAGGAGCCTGAGGTGTGGGGCAGGTGATCGGAAGTGTGCATGTGAGGGTGGCATGAATAGGATGTAAACTGCAGGGGGCCAGGCCCTGTGGAGAGATTTAGGTGGTCCCTTGGAAGGTGTGGCAGCATCAGCGATTATTCTGGAAAAATAAAGAGAAAGAAAGAGAAGGGAGGAAGAAAGAAAGAGACTGAACTCTGTCTAGTGCAGAAGCCGATTTAATGGGACAACTGTAAGCCTTTTATCCTAAAGTTTCACAGGCAAAATCACAAGATTTTCACGTGAACACAAAGCCAGGTGGATGAGGGGCGTTCCCCAACCACCAGATGTTTTTTCAGGTATGAGGAAGGACAAACTGCAAAATTGTTTTTTTGTTCCCTATGCTAGTTAATGTTCCTTAAAAGCAATGCAACAATCCCTACTAACATCATGTTGTTCTAATAATCAATAACTTCTAAAGCTCATGTGCACACAACACCCATGATGACTAACTTAAATTGTATTACCTTTCTATTCTATGCTAATACTACTTACACAATGCTGTAGAAGCTCTTAATTATAGCTTAAACCAATTCCTAAAGAATGTGGCCCAGTCCAAGGTTCACAGTGGGCCACTTCTTGGAACAATTGATTACAATCTCTTAACAAAATGTCTATTCTAAGATCCTATATATCTATCCTAATTTCTATAAAAGTTTCTAATTCCTAATCCTAATATATAAAGTTGATCATCAGCAATAAAGCTTCTAAAAATAAAACCCAAATATCAACTGTAAATGTACTAAGGCCAAAACCACAATAGTAGAA
>NW_007051859.1:0-759 GCF_000164805.1 Carlito syrichta | reverse complement strand
AAGTGTGATAACCCTGCTTTGTTCTTTTACTAAGGATTGTTTTGGCTATTTGTGGTCGTTTATGTTTTTATATAAATTTCTGTATTGTCATTTTCAGGTCTGAGAAGAATGACGTTAGTAACAATGGGTATTTCATTGAATCTGTAGATTGCCTTTGGTAGGATGGACATCTTAAAAATGTTGATTCTTCCTATCCATGAGCATGGAATATTTTTTCATTTGCTTGTGTCTTCTTGGATTTCTTTGAGCAGTGTTTTGCAATTCTTATTGTAAAGGTCTTTTACTTTGCTGGTTAGGAAGATGTCTAGGTATTTCATTTTTTTGGTGGTTATTGTGAATGAGATTGTGCTTTTTATTTGGGTCTCTGTCTGCTTATTGTTGTTATTTGCAATTCTTATTGTAAAGGTCTTTTACTTTGCTGGTTAGGAAGATGTCTAGGTATTTCATTTTTTTGGTGGTTATTGTGAATGAGATTGTGCTTTTTATTTGGGTCTCTGTCTGCTTATTGTTGTTATATAGGAATGAATAAGAGAAGGTTGCCCACTCTCACCCCTCTTGTTCAATATTGTGTTGGAAGTTCTCACTCAGGCAATTAGACAAGAGAAGGAAATCAGGGATATTCAAATAGGAAAAGAGAAAGTCAAGTTATCCCTCTTTGCTGATGATATGATCCTATACCTTGAAAATCCAGGAGAATCTGTCAAAATGCTGCTCGCACTGATAAAGGACTTTGGGAGATTAATCCTTCAAACAGAAATT
>NW_007051858.1:0-701 GCF_000164805.1 Carlito syrichta | reverse complement strand
TCTATAGCTGCTTTTTTACTTCACAGGTGCGTAAGGCTAGGTGGAACCCTGAGAGGTCAACACACTGCCTTGAGGCAGAGGATACCCAGACCCTCTCAGAGGACACAGATGAGGAATTTTTTTTTTTGAGTTGGAGTCTCACTCTGTCACCCAGACTGGAGTACAGTGGCCACTCCCGGCCACCGCAGCCTCGACCTGCTGGGCTCCGGTGATCCTTCCTCTTCAGCCTTCCAAATTAAGCATTCTCTCTCTCTGTTGCTAGACCACCCTTCTTACCCTGTCTAAGCTCTGCAAGCTTAAGACACAAAAATGTATTTCAATGCAGAAAACAATCCTCAATAGAGTCTCAGTATTTCACTGCCTATTATTATCATCAATGGATCCATTTCTTATTATTTATAAAATATTGTTATGCAAATTAAACTTAAGTATTTGTGCACTTTGCATTAGTTGGTATTCTTTGAACAGTGTTGCCCCCAAACTCCATCCAGTTAGGGAAAAGCACAGTGTTGCTTAGCAGTGAGAAAGGACAAAGTCTTCCGCAGGTGAGGCACATTGTGGTGGAGCACAGGACATCTCAGTGAATGATGATAACTAAAGGAATGCTTGATTGTGGCAGCACAATGAGAAAAGAACTGTTTCCTATGAGCTGGAACAGCAGCGACACGCTCTAATACACTCAGTGCTTTGTGCTACTTTTA
>NW_007051857.1:0-669 GCF_000164805.1 Carlito syrichta | reverse complement strand
TAAAACATGCTGAAAAGAAAAATACAAACAACCCCATTATAAAATGGGCAAAAGATATGGACAGACAATTCACAAGAGAAGACATCCGAGCAGCCAACAAACACATGAAGAAATACTCAGCCTCACTAATCATCAGGGAGATGCAAATCAAAACCACACTGAGATACCACCTAACTCCAGTCAGAATGGCAATTATTAACAACTCAAAAAATAACAGCTGCTGGAGAGGGTGTGGTGAAAAGGGAACACTTCTACACTGTTGGTGGGTGTGTAAACTAGTGCAAACTCTGTGGAAAGCAGTGTGGTGATTCCTAAAAACTCTAAATATTGATCTTCCATACAACCCCGCAATCCCCCTACTGGGAATATACCCTGAAGAACTCAAATCACTTTATAAAAAAGATACCTGCATATGTATATCACAGCATTGTTCACAATAGCAAGAACCTGGAACCAACCTTGCTGCCCATTAAAAGAGGACTGGATTTTAAAAATGTGGTACATATACACGATGGAATACTACACAGCCATAAAAAAAAACAAAATCATGAATTTCGCTGCAACATGGATGGAACTAGAGTCTATAATAATGAGTGACCTCTCACAGAAACAAGGATCCGAGTATCACATGTTCTCACTCATATAATGGACCTGAACATCCAATGCAAT
>NW_007051856.1:0-375 GCF_000164805.1 Carlito syrichta | reverse complement strand
TATTCCCAATAGCCAAGATATGAAAATAGCCTAAGTGCCTGCTGATGGACAAATGGATAAAGAAAATGTGAGACACACACACGCGCACGCGCGCGCACACACACACACACACACACACACACACACACAGAGAGACTGGGAGAGAGAGAGAGAGAGATTTTATTCAGCCTTATAAAAGAGGAAATCCTGTCATTTTCAACAACATAATGAAACTGGAAAATATTGGACAAGTTATAATAAGTCTGGCACAGAAAGACAAACACTTGATGATCTTACTTATATGTGAAATCAAAAACAGTGGCACCCATAGAAGTAGAGAATGGCAATTGCCAGGGGCTGGGGGGTGGGAGGGGAAAAGAGGAGATTGTAGGGCAA
>NW_007051855.1:0-666 GCF_000164805.1 Carlito syrichta | reverse complement strand
CCACATAATGGTCATGTAATAATTCCAGTCTGTGCCAGCAAACAAATCTAGATGCCTCAAGTCAACAGGGAGGGACTTTCAATCTCTGGCTAGACAGGACTGCACCCATTATCAGTTCTGAAAAAATACAAAAGATGGACCTTCACCCCTCAGCACCCCAAATGATTATGGGATCAAAAAATTTCTAAAAAATAAATAAAGGCAGGGTAGCTAGCACAGGCTAGACATAAATAAATTTCCTATAAATAGGTTTTAAAAGGCGTTCAAACGTTTTTACTGCAGGTCAAATGGCAACCTATCCCATCCTTGGCAAATCCAGGAAAAAGACCATCAAATATAAAACTAGGACAGTACAATCTTTCAATTTGTGGTTTAACATAATAATCACTAAAAATTCTTTATAGACACGAATAAACTAAACATAGGTATTTGGTATTGCATCACTCAGGATCCAAATCCCTAAAATTAAATTTGTTAAACCTTTAAAATTGTCTAACAGTAAGTCTTTTTCTACACCTATAAAAAAAAGGGGCGGCCACAAACATAAATGCTAATAATAAATGTGTTGTCCATGTGGGACAAATTTTAATCACAGTTTATAAGCTTATTACCCTAGACACATCTTAGACCAAAAAAACCTCAAACATCCCAGGGGAGTAAGTGCTG
>NW_007051854.1:0-669 GCF_000164805.1 Carlito syrichta | reverse complement strand
CATCAGTCCCCATCCTGGGAGGTCGAGCTGCAAGGATGCTTGAGCACAAGAGTCAGAGACCAGCCTGGGTGACCTGGCCAAACCTCAGCGAGAGGTACTCCAAATGGAGTCACATTTGGTGGCACCTGGAGTCCCAGCTGCTCGGCACCTGAGGCAGGAGGACCACCTGAACCCCACAGGTCAAGGGCTCAGGAACCAGGTTCATTCCTCTGCACCCCAACCCGGCTGACAGAGACTCCAGCAACAAAAAAACGCCTCCACATATGTGTCAAAACATGCGTCCACGTCTCCCCAGGGAAAGGTCCACATGGGCAGAGATGATAGAGTGAACTAGAAAGGAAGGGCCCTTCCCCCTCCTGAAGGTGGGAGACAGGGCGACCAGAAGCTGGGCTAGCCGTGGCTTTGCCTGACTGCCTTGATCAATGTGTGTGCAACAGCCGCCCTAGCTCAGTACCATCTGTTCCATAAGCTCACATACTGCTTTGCCATGGGGCACAAGTGTGGAGGGTAGAGCCAAGGGGAACTTGGCTGAATGCGCAGGACAGACTTGCTTGGTGTCCACCTTTGAAACCTCCCATAAACTTCAGGCTGGAAAGTGCCTTTTCATTTTCCATTCCTGTTGGCGACTCTTCGTGCTGGGTGTCAGGGGTGGTGGTGGTGGTGGTGTTG
>NW_007051853.1:0-558 GCF_000164805.1 Carlito syrichta | reverse complement strand
ACATAATGCTTTCCCACAAGTGTCTTGGAATGTTTTCAGATCACCCATTGTGGCTCAGGGGAGATGAGCATTCCCGAATGGGAAAGTTTGACAAGCCGCACGCCAAAAGCAGTCACTCTGTAGAGCATAATATACATGAAAGGGAACAAGTGGGAAGCAGGAATTTTAACATGCACACTCAGTGGCAGAAACTGACAGTGCGGCACACTTTGCACACAGCACTTTCCAAGGGAGATGGACATTCAAAACAAGCACAGCCAAGGCAGTCAGCTCTTTTCCGTCAATGCGTTTGGCTGAGCAATTGTGTATCCTCCCACACAAAAATTTGAAACGGAGAAACATTTCAGAATGCACCCAGGGAATTCACCAAGTAATGCCTTCTTGCTCCACTGTGGGGTTCCCATCGCCCCCTGGGTGGTAGCGTAGAGCTGCACATCGGCAAAGCGTGTCCTATGAAATAACTCTTAGGTCAAACAAAGGCACTCTGAAGAACCGAAATACAAATGAGAAGAAAACTGCGAGACTCAGACTCATGTGTTGCAGCATGCACCAAGTGAT
>NW_007051852.1:0-837 GCF_000164805.1 Carlito syrichta | reverse complement strand
TATTAATGAGATTATAGACGATAGAAAAAGAGATTTAATAGTTTCCCTAAATTATGTCTGTGAAACTACAGTTAAAGTATTAACCAATGACGTTCAGCTCATTTATTTTAATGAGTAGAAATCCTAAAGAAGTGCATTTTAAAAGTGACATTGGGAAACTCAAGAATATTCAAAGAGCAGTTATTTGGATGGTAGTGTCTATAAACTCTTTTTATTGAAGGAAACTGAGGACATCAATTGCCTGGAAGCAAATGGAGATTTGGCCCTGAATAGTGTTTAAAAACATGAGGTAACATTTTGTGAATAATTTATGAGACCCCATCTTGTCAATTTATATAGCACAATGTTTGCTAAGCTTACATATTAGGTCAGAACTTGTAATTTAATATTAAATAATGTTGTTATAGTCCAAGGCAAAAACTAGAATCCTTTGGAAATAAAAGGAAAGCAGAAGTTTTACTTGATGTGCAGAGAACACTTCTTAATTATTACTAGACTCTGAATAGAATAGAGCTCCTGCAGATATCCTTGGTAGGAGGATTCCTTTGTTTTTCATTAAAGAAAAGTTTTAATTTTTAAAACAGGTTTTATGGCTCATCATTTAATCAATTATTGATTATTTTCTTTACATTTTAGAACATTGTATAAGGTGTCCTTCACTTTGTTTTCTTTCCATGTAAGAAAGGAATGCCAAGTATTTCAAAAGATTAGAAACTTACTGAAGTACAAATATAATTACCAAAAATTCCATGAGAAATTAGAATTCACCCCTGAATTTCATGCCATTTTATCTGTAAATTCAGGTAATAACTACCCTGTTGAAACAGTTCTAGGCCT
>NW_007051851.1:0-751 GCF_000164805.1 Carlito syrichta | reverse complement strand
AACAATTTTATTATGATTTTGGTATGCTTCCTCCATTAAACACTTAAGGTTGTATGATTGCCAACTTAGAGAATACAATGAAGAAACTTATACCCCTTTACTAATGAATATAGAAAAGGCCAAAATCACCTCAATTGCTTTTTCTAACAATAGGCACAAAAGCAGTGTTCTGTTTAACTTGGTTGTCGCTAAGACTTTGTCATGCCTGTGTACATCAGTGATATTGGTCTGTGGTATTCTTTGCTTTTACTTTGCCTGTGTCTGTCTTGTTTTCCTATCAGAGTAGTTCTGGGCTCATATAGTCAGTTGGGAATTATTTCTGCCTCTTCGATTTTTGTGAAGAGTTTAAATGAAACTTATATTTGCTTTTCAACTGCTTGGACAAATTCAGCTGTGAAGACATCAGGCCCTAGGCTCTTTCTTCCTCCCTCTCTCTTTTCGTTACCTTGCTTTCTGCTTTGCTTTGTTTTGTTTTGTTTTTTGAGTTGGACTCCCCATCTGTTGCAGGCTGAAGGGCAGTGCACTGACCATTCTTCTGCTTTGGATCCTCTGCTTTATTTTACACAAAACTATTTGCTGAGTCAAAGAAGGGGTGAATCATGAGCCTTCACTGTTCAAGGGAATGTTGGTGCCCCTAAAGAGGTTACAATTATGAAAATGGCTTAGGTAATCCTATGATCGCAAGACACAGAGTGAAGTAAAGACTAATGACGCCACTGGATGGAAATCAGGGGGAAAATCCAAATAGGTT
>NW_007051850.1:0-672 GCF_000164805.1 Carlito syrichta | reverse complement strand
TTTTCTTCAGCAAGAATTAATTGTTTTTCCACTTTTTAAAAATAGGGTTGACAATGCTTTCCACAGAAAACCAAGTGCAATGAATTGTAATATTTCTTATGAGCAACCTCACAATCTAGTAGCTGAGTTGGAAACATTGTGTTTGGGGATAAGCAGAAAACTTTGATGCCTTCAGTGTTGAACTCATGTGGTTCTTGGTGGCCAGAGACAATTGTCTATATATATATATAGACATATATAAATATGTCTATATATATATATATTTATATTTATATATAATAATAAATATATATATTTATTTATTTATTTATTTATTTTTAAAGATTGAAAGGCAGTCTGTTGATAGCAAGTTACTTCCTGACTTCAGGAACAAAGCATCAATGAATCCAATTCAGAAGTGTTCTCGTTGTCCAGGCCTTCTTGTCATACAACCAAAAGATTGGCAACTGATGTTTACCTTTTTCCTTCAAGAATTGGAGGTTAGCAACTTTACAGATAAGGACAGTCCTGATCATAGACCTGCCCAAAATAGCACAGTTGATCCTTGAACAACATGAGTTTGAACTATGCAGATCCACTTATACACAGTGTTGTTGTTTTTTTTTTTCAGACAAATATGATACAAAAATACATAATTCACCGTAGGGGAAACCTGCAAATACAGAGGGCAGA
>NW_007051849.1:0-683 GCF_000164805.1 Carlito syrichta | reverse complement strand
CAGTCTGGGTGACAGAGTAGGACTCCAACTCAAAAAAAAATAATAATAAATAAATAAATAAATAAATAAATAAATAAATAACTCTAAAGGAGAAAATAAAAATCAGTGCAGAAATTAATGCAACTTAAGTCAGGAAATCAATAGTTTTTCAAGATATAAATCTTTCCCAACTTTATCTTTAATTTCAACACAATCCCAAATAATCTCAGCAAGTTATTGTATGGATATCAGCACACTGACTCCAAAGTTTATATGGAGAGGAGAATGACAGAACAACCAATTCAGTGTTGAAGGAGAAGAACAAAATTGAAGGAATAACACTATCAAACTTCAAGATTTAACTATAAAGCTGTAGTAATCAAAACTGTAATATTGGTGAATGAATAGATATGTAAATCAGCAGAACAGAATAGATGCGCATAAATGTAATCGACTGATCTTTGATAAAGGAGCAAAGATAGTGTAAAGGAGCAGAAAATGGTGCTGGAAAACTGGACATCCATCTGCAGAAATTAAATAAATTTAGGCATAGGTTTTATAGCTGTCCCATAAAATAGCTCAAAATGGACCATCTAGCTAAATGTAAAAGAAAAAATTATGAAACTCCTAAAAGATAACATAGAAGAAAATCTAGATGACCTTGTATATGGCAATGACTTGTAAAAACAACACCAAGACTGTAA
>NW_007051848.1:4555-5551 GCF_000164805.1 Carlito syrichta | reverse complement strand
AATGGCAATTACCAATAACTCAAAAAAAAACTGTTGCTGGAGATGGTGTGGTGAAAAGGGTACAGTTCTACACTGTTGGTGGGAGTGCAAACTATTGCAACCTCTGTGGCAAACAGTATGGTGACTCCTAAAAGCTCTAAATATTGACCTTCCATATGATCCCACAATCCCCTACTGGGAATATACCCTGAAGAACTCAAATCACTCTATAAAAAAGATACCCGCACATGTATGTTTATCGCAGCATTGTTCACAATAGCAAGAACCTGGAAGCAACCATGCTGTCCATCAAAAGAGTAGTGGATTAAAAAATGCGGTATGTATACACGATGCAATAGTACACAACCATAAAAAAGAACAAAATCATGAATTTCGCCGCAACATGGATGGAACTAGAGTCTATAATACTGAGTGATCTCTCACAGAAACAAAGATCTGAGTATCACATGTTCTCACTCATATAATGGACCTTGAACATCCAATGTAATACTATAAATAAATGACTGATAGTGGTGGGAAACTAGGGGTGTTGGAGGGAAAGGGAGATGGGATTACCGGTAGTAAAAATCTGTCTGGGGACAAGGAGACACCTCTTATCAACAAGGGTGCCTGAATGGAGCATATTTGTATACCTAATTCATAATTGTACCCCTCAATATCATTAAAAAATTGATTAAAATAAAAATAAACAAACAGTGAGCAAAAGACATGCATAGGGACTACTCAAAAGAAGACAGATGGGCATCCAACAGACACATGAAAAAGTGCTCAGCCTCACTCATCATCAGAAGTGGAAATCAAAACCACGTTGAGATACCACCTAACCCATGTAAGAATCAAGAATGGCCATCATTAATAAAACAAACAAGAAGAGATGCTGGGGAGAATGTGGAGAAAAAGGAATGCTTCTGCAATGCTGGTGGGAATGCAGACAAATACAACGTCTTTGGAAGACAGGGTGATGATTTCTCAAAGAACTAGAAATTGACCTTCCAT
>NW_007051848.1:0-3474 GCF_000164805.1 Carlito syrichta | reverse complement strand
ACAAAAGCTGTTGATTGAACATGTTTGTATGTATATCTATCAAATATAGGGCTCTCACAATAAAGTTAGAAAAAATGCTAAGAAAATTGTAAAGCAAAGAAAATATATTCCCTATTTTTCAATGGAAGTGGATTATTATAAAGATCTTCATCTTCGTTGTTTGCACCTCAATTAGGATGAGAAGAGGAGGAAAAGGAGAAGTCGGTCTTGCTGTCTCAAGGCTGCAGAGATGGAAGAGTTTGAGGAGATGTAAGGGGAGGCAGCAGAGGCAAGAAAGGCAGGCACTCAGTGTAATTTTATGGAAATATATCATCATTTCTGTCTAACATTTTTGCTTTCTCATTTCTCTACAAAACGTTTCTGTGATACTAATTATTCTTTTACCATTCCCTTTAGCTTTAGTGCCCATTTCATAAAAGAGCCCATGTTGTCAAAGAAGTCAAAAGCTGTCTTAATTAATGGGAGCCCCTCTGGCAGATTGCCTAATGTCAATTTATTTTCTGGCTCTGCTTCTTCTGTATCTTCTTTCTCATTGTCTGACATTGGCTTGGAAGCACTCATCTTCATCAAGTCATCTTTTGTTAATTACTGTGGTGGAGTCTCTACTGACTCTGGAATTTCTCTAACATTCATGTCTTGAAACCCTTCTGCCCCACCTTTTTTCTGTCATATACACAATCTCTTTTATGATTTCCTTGACTAGCTCTGTTGTAAATCCTGTGAAGTCATGCACAACATCTGGATACAGTTTTCTCTAGCAGCAATTTATTATTTGGGGCCTTATAGTTTTCATAGCTTTTTTTGTAGCAGGGATGTCATCTTCAATAACGTAATCCTTCCAGATATTCATGATGTTCTCTCTATTGGGGTTCTCTTCCACAGCATTGAAAATCCATTCCATTCAGTACCTGTGTAATGAGCCTTAAAGGTCCTTAGGACCATTGCTTTACAGGCTGAAATAGAGACATAGTGTTTGGCGACAAGTAGAACACTGATGTCTTCAGTATTGAAGTCATGAGGTTCTGGGTGACCGGGGATATTGTTCCATAGCAAACGAAGTTTAACATGTAGTTCCTCCCTGGCAAAGTATTTCCTGGCTTCAGAGACAAAAGCATCACTGGAGCCAACCCAGAAAAAGGGTTTTTATTGTCTAGACCTTCTTGTTGTACATCCAAAAGACTGACAGCTGGTGTTTCTCTTTACTATCAAAACTCCAGGATTAGCTCCTTTATAGATGAGGGTGGTCATTGTCATAAACCTGACTTCATATACACCTAAGAGCAGAGTTGGCTTAGCCCTTCCTGCCTTAAATCCTACCTCTCATTTTTCCTCCTTACTAATAAATGTTGTTTGTGTCTTTTCCCCACCAGAATAGGACAGACATCTGCAGTAAAAATCTGTTGAAGTAGATGTTCTTTCTTCTTTATGGTTCCTTAATTGCATCTGGGAACTTGTCTAATGCCTCTTGGGCAGCAGAGCCTGCTTCTCCTCTTATCTTGACATTTTAAACGAAACCTGTTTCTAAAATTATCAAGCCAATGTTTGCTGGCATTAAATTCTTTTGTTTTTTTTTTTCTTGAGTTGGATTCTTACTCTGTCACCCAAGCTGGCGTGCGGTGGCACGCTCATGGCCACCACATCCTGGACCTACTGGGCTCTGGAAATCCTTCCACCTCACCCTTCCAAGTAGCTGGGACTGCAGGTGTGTGCCACCACACCTAGCTATTTTTCTTTAAGTTATTGTAGGGATGAGGTCTTGCCAAGTTGTGCAGACTGGTCTTGAACCCTTGGGCTCAGGCAGTCCTCTCCCCTTGGCCTCCCAAAGTGGGATTATAGACTTGAGCCACCTTGCCTGATTGGCATTAAATTTTTTATCTTTAAATGCGTCACCTTCTTTTTGCTTTAAGTTGTCATACTATGACTTCATCATTTCTCAAATTATATGGGAGTGTATTGGTATGCCTTTCTTGTAGCAATACTACACCCACAAAATCTTCATTTTCAATACAAGATAAAAGGTAGTTCATGGCCTGGTGAAGTGGCTAGAGTCTGTAATCCCAGCACTTTGGGAGACCGAGGCGAGGGGATTGCAAGAGCTCACAGGTTCAAAAACAGCCTGGTAAGCTCGGTGAGACCTCTGCTCTACACTGAATAAAATAATCAGCTGGTGTGGTGGTCCATGCCTGTAGTTCCAGCTACTTGGAAGGCTGAGGCAGAAGGATCGCCTGAACCCAGCAGGTGGATGTTGGGTTGACTGTGAGCGTGTCACTGCACTCCAGCCTGGGCAATCGAGTGAGAATCTGACTCAAAAAAGTTAAAAAAAAATTAGTTCACAAAAACTATAACATTTTTGTAGCACCTGGAATAGTTGTAGTGAAGTCTTCACAAATTTCCTCCTCCTCCCTCCCCCCACAATGGTCTTTATTTTGGATGTAATTATCTTAAAATGGCAAGCAACACAGCTGCAGACCTCAATCTATGGGACATATGAAGCAATTTAACCTTTCCTTGTAATGTCATGATTTTTATTTTGGGGGCAGCACTTCCAGAGTCTCTGGCAGTGCTTTTTATTATTGCCATGGTCTTATTCAAGGTCTATGTTATTGCACTAAACACAATGAAGAAATATGAGAGAAGTGTAATAGATCGTTTTTTACTGTGATAATTGACTGGAGAGAAGAACTGCTCACATAGAGATGGTTAGTGACACATGTCATTTTAGGTGGATACTTACAAACTTGAGCTCACTGAAATAGCAACAAGAGGTGGCTATAAAATTATTACACTGGTTCAGTAGATAAAACCATTAATTTTATCCAGTTATGGTTTAATACTGCTTCCTTACTTTGCTCATATTTCTCTTGACTGTATTGGTACCATATACCATCTGTAAATGTTTGTGTGTGTAAGTTTTGACAAATTTTAACTTTTTATAGCATTTGTATATACTTTATGGCAGTCAATCATAAAATAGGTTATGTATATGTAAGCTATATATCTATCTATATTTTCTGCATTCAAGGCATACCTAACTTTTAAAAATTTTTCCATATTTCTAGGCTATGCAATTTGTCTGCCAGTTTTTCACATTGTTGCAAATCTGAAAGAAAATTTTTATATGTCTATTTAAAAATAATATTTGGACCAGTGCAGCTCAAACGCATGTTTTTCAAAGATCAACTATATAAAATGTAATATTTAAACTGTAGGCACTGTTTAGCACAGTAGATCTCTATAATCCATTCATCTTTTATAACCAAAATGATGTATTCTTGGACTAACATTTCTTCATTTCTTCCTTCCCTAACCTCTAACAACCACCAGTCTACTCTCTGCTTCTATGACTTTAACTATTTTAGTTTTGTCATATAAATTGCATCATATACTAATTGTTCTTCTGACTTTAGTTGATTTCAATTAGCACAGTGTTCTTCAGTCTTATATATGTTGTCACAATTGGCAGGATTCCTTTAT
>NW_007051847.1:0-884 GCF_000164805.1 Carlito syrichta | reverse complement strand
CCTGCCTCCGAGCAGGCAACAGGAGCCCCGCGCCGGGTGGGCAGGACAGTCTCCGTCGCAGGAGCGGTGGCAGCGATCCCAGCAGATCTTCCCTGAAGCGGTTTGATGTGGATCTCCTCCGGCCGGGTTGTGATGAGCTACCCGTGCCAGAGGCCGCGGCGGGCGCGGCGGCGGCGGCGGCGGCGGCGGCGGCGGCGGCGGGAGCGCTCTTCTATACATTTTCTGTGTACTTTCTCTTCATTTATTTTGTTGTCCTTTTTCAAACCTCTTGAATTGAATTCAATTTTGTTTCATTCTGTTTTCTATAAAAGTATTTAAGGCTGTATCTCCTCTAGTACTGCTTAGCTATCCCTCATAGCTTCTACTATATAAGTTTTAAATATCTGTTTTTTGATGTTCTGCAATTCTGATTTACATTCTTTCTTTGAACCAAACGTTGTTTAGGGAAAAAATTCTTAATTTCTAAGAGGTAAAGAGTTTTGTTGTCTGCTATTTTTGCTAATTTCTAGTTTTCCTATATTTTGATCAAAGAACAATGTTTAATCTTCACTTTTTTAATTTATCGTAAATGGGCATTTGAAAATAAAGTATGTTTTCTATTTTCATGCTATAGAATTTTATACAAATGTACATACAAATAAAACCTAAGAACATTTATAAGATGTGACCATGCATATATTAATTAGGTCCACTTAATGAATATCTTATTAAATTCTCCTAAATGTTCTCCTAAATTCTTCTAAATGTTCTTATTTGCTGACTTTTATTTTCAAATATTTTTAGAATTCTTTATAGTGGTCTTAATAGAAGTAGTATTAGTGATGCTGATGGTAGAGGTTAATATTTGTTGAGTGTCTACTATGTACCAGATAATGGTCTTAGCT
>NW_007051846.1:0-849 GCF_000164805.1 Carlito syrichta | reverse complement strand
CCGAAAGGCACATTTCATAAACTCCTTCAATGTACTGTTGGAGACCACGAATCTGCTAAACTGTGTTTGTTCACTTTAGGATTCAGGCTTAAATTTTTCACTTTTGAGTACATAATTTTACAAAAAGTGAAAAGCGTTTTAAAAACATGGGAGGAAGAAGACAGGTCAGAAAGAAGAAGATGAAGCATATATCTATGATGTTTTGATATTCCTCGGCTTAGATTCCCCCCATCTCCTCATTTGTACAGGGTAGATTGAGATAGCTGCTGTTACCTGGCACAGAGTACAACGATTTTTATGGATATTACTGCATGTTTTTTCATCTGAATATAATTTACACTTGGAAATTTGAATTTCATATTTTGGTTGTCAAAGAGTTTGGTTGCCCACCATTTAAGGCAAGGAAACATTCATCCTTAATAACTAGCAGGTTTCAGTAAAATGTTCTTAAGGCCATAGTTCCACTCCAGCAAATAACAGTTCACATTTCTCTGAACCGAGGGCTCTGGCCTGAGTTGGAGTCTCACTCTGGGATCCGCACCGGAATGCAGTGGCCTCTCCCGGCCACCGCAACCTCGATCTGCTCGGCTCCATTGATCCTTCCGCTTCAGCCTTCCGAGGAGCTGGCATTACAGGCATGTGCTACCACGCCCGGCTGATTTCTTGATTTATTGTAGAGATGAGGATTCCCCAAGGAGCCCAGGTGGGTCTCGAACCCGCGGGGTTAGGTTGTCCTCCCCCCGCAGCCTCCTCAATCGCAGGATTACAGGCTGAGTCACGGAACCTGGCTTTTTTCTGTTATGGTTTGGAGATGGAGTCTCACTCTGTCGCCCACACTAGAGTGCAGTG
>NW_007051845.1:0-307 GCF_000164805.1 Carlito syrichta | reverse complement strand
ACATACGTGTGCAGGTATCTTTTTTATAGAATGATTTGAGTTCTTCAGGATATATTCCCAGTAGGGGGATTGCGGGGTCATATGGGAGGTTGATATTTAGAGCTTTTAGGAATCGCCACACTGCTTTCCACAGAGGTTGCACTCTCACCAACAGTGTAGAAGTGTTCCCTTTTCGCCACACCCTCTCCAGCAGATGTTATTTTTTGAGTTCTTGTTGATCGCCATTCTGACTGGAGTTAGGTGGTATCTCAGTGTGGTTTTGATTTACATCTCCCTGATGATTAGTGAGGTTGAACATTTATTCATG
>NW_007051844.1:0-791 GCF_000164805.1 Carlito syrichta | reverse complement strand
TCAGATACATAGCTGGAGAATCGTCTGTCCCATTCGGGGGCTGTCTGCTTGCCATTTTGATGGTGTCTGTATTTTGCAGAAGTAATTCGTTTGGTACGATCCCAAGTGTCTAACATTCTTTTTAAGTTATGGGTATTGAGGGATCTGAAGAGAGTAGCTGCCGGTTCCTTTTTTCATAAAGGAGTCTCCTGAGTTTCTGTGATGATTATAATTTGGTGTTTTACGTTTAGGACTTTGATCCATTGAGAGTTAATGTGTATGGTGATAGTGAGGGGACCTGTTTGAATCTTGTTCATGTAGTCAGACTTTTCCCAGCAACATGTACTGAATAGGTTCTCCATTCCCCAGTGGGTCCTGGATGTTCCTTCATAGATGAGTTGGGTGAGAATTTGAGGATTTCACTCTCTGTCCTGAGCCATCAGCCTGTGGACCTTTTCCAGTACCAATACCAGGCTGTTTGGCTTATTGTAAACTTATACTAAAGTTTCAATTGCGGAAAGTGACAGTTCCTGCTTTGTATCTTTTGATAAGGATTCTTTCGGCTCTTCATGATTGTTTTAAATTTCAGATGAATTCGCTATTGTAATTTCCAGGTCTGAGAAGAATGATGTTAACTTCTTGGTTTTTTCCCTGTTTCACTCGTTGGCCTAAACGGCTAATTTTTCAATGAAAAGATGTGAGCAAAGTCAGGAAAGCAAGCATGTCAGCTTGCCATTCATGACATCAGCCTCAGAACTGTGACATCATAATGGGCGGGACCTTGACGACTGAGCAAGCCTTCAGTATCAAGG
>NW_007051843.1:0-746 GCF_000164805.1 Carlito syrichta | reverse complement strand
AGCCCTATGTTTAGAAACCAAAATAACATGGAGATTTCGAAAGAAGAATATGGGATCCTCATTCATATAAAAATTTAGATAATCGAAAATTCTAGAAAACTGACTTTGATGTTACTGAAGCGATGTTCAAATCCTGAGAGACAAACGGCTCAACGGCTGGAAAATAATAGGAAAAACATGCAGAAGTGTCTAAACTAGAGAAAGTGATGACATATGATTAGGTTGTGCTATGGCCAAACTCCAACAAGTCTCTGTGACCATAGTAATGAAAGACTACATCGTGGGGAACCCCTCAGGGACCTCCCACTGTGGGAGCTTTTCTGTCCTCTCAATAACTTCTGCGTGAAAACAAAAAGACTACATTGCCCACTGGATCCTAGGACGGCCACTTACCCGTGCAGACGTTTTCGGATAGGTGTGAACACCTTGCTTCCTTCAATTCTTGGGAATGAAAATCCACCATATCTTCCGCTCTTGTCAGAGCACTGTACATAAATCCTTGATACTGAAGGCTTGCTCAGTCGTCAAGGTCCCGCCCATTATGATGTCACAGTTCTGAGGCTGATGTCCTGAATGGCAAGCTGACATGCTGGATTTCCTGACTTTGCTCACATCTTTTAATTGAAAAATTAGCCGTTTAGGCCAACGAGTGAAACAGGGACAAAACCAATAAGTTAACATCATTCTTCTCAGACCTGGAAATTACAATAGTGAATTCATATGAAATTTAAAACAATCATGAAGAG
>NW_007051842.1:0-760 GCF_000164805.1 Carlito syrichta | reverse complement strand
TGGTCCGAGTTTACACTCCCACGAGCAGTGTAGAAGCGTTCCCTTTTTTGTCATTTCCACGCCAGCACGTGTTGTTTTGGGAATGATGGATGATAGCCATCCTGACTGAAAATAGGTGACTCCTCAAGGTAGTTTTCACTTGCATTTTCGGATGACAAATGAGGCTGAGCTTTTTCCAACGTCTTTGGTGGCTGCTTGTATGTCTGCTGTTGAGAAGGGTCTCTTCCTATCTTTTGCTCACTGTGAAATGAGGCTGTTTGTTTTTTTCTTGTCGGCAAGTGGCAGTTCCTTGTAGTTCCGAGCTGATCATCCCTTGTCAGATGTACATTCGCAAATATATTTTCCGCATCTGTGGGTTGCGTTTCTCTTTGAGTCAGGGCCTCACTCTGAGGCCCAGACGGTACTAGAGTGGTACAACCATACCTGACCACAGGGTAGACCTCCGGGGCTCAGGCAATCCTCCCAAGCGGCTGCAACCAAAAGCCTATGTCTCCATGCCCAGCTCATTGATGACATTTTGGAGATAGAGATGAGGCTGCCTGATGTTACACAGTCATGTTTCAACTCCTGGGCTCCAGCAATCTTCCGTCCTCAGTCTGCCAAAGTGCTGGATGAGAGGTGGGAGATTCCATGCCTGGCCTACCCTTAGCAGGAGTCGTTTTGGTGCACAATGAGGTGTGCTTTGATTGCGGGGATACACTTCCTAGCTGTCCATAGCCAACGATTTAGCTTGCTTCCCTTAGGGTTCTATGAGTTCCTT
>NW_007051841.1:0-773 GCF_000164805.1 Carlito syrichta | reverse complement strand
TTCTGTTCCTTCCATTTTCCTCATGTGTGTTTGTAGGGATATAAATTCCCCTCTTATTAACAGCTTTTAAGGCATCCCATAGATTTTGGTAAGATGTTTCTTTATTTTCATTTGTTTCCAGGTATCTTTTGATCTCTATTTTGATGTCATCATTGACCCAGGAGTTATTTAGCATCATGCTGTATAGTGTCCATGTCTTTGTGGGTTTTGGGGGGACTTTGTTGGTGTCAATGTTTATTTTTATTCCACTGTGGTCCGAAAAGGTGCATGGCAGAATTTCAGTCCTTTTAAATTTGCTTATACTTGATTTGTGTCCAATTATGTGGTCGATCTTAGAATATGTTCCATGTGGTGATGAGTAGAATGTGTATTCTGTGGTCTTTGGATGGAGTGTTCTATAGGTATCAATTAAGTCCATTTGGTCCAGAGTCTCATTGAGGTTCCGGATCTCCTTGCTGATTTTTTGTCCTGATGATCTGTCTAAGGTTGTGAGTGGTGTATTAAAGTCCCCAGTTATTATGGTGTTAGAGTCAATGTCTTTCTTTAGTTTTCCTAGAAGTTGCTTTATGAATGTTGGTGCGCCTATGTTGGGTGCATATATGTTTAGGATAGATATTTCTTGTTGATGGAGTGAACCTTTTATCATTATGTAGTGGCCCTCTGTATCTTTTTTAATTTTTGATAGCTTAAATGGTATTTTGTCTGAAATTAGGATCGCAACTCCTCCTTTCTTTGTGTTCCATTCGCCTGAAAATTTGTTTCCCATCCTCTAC
>NW_007051840.1:0-728 GCF_000164805.1 Carlito syrichta | reverse complement strand
CAGCTTTTCCCTTTTTCACTAGAATTTTAAAATGCTGAGATCTACTTAAAGATATGTTCTGTCCCCTTAAGCAAAAGAACACTTAGCCATGAATGCTCCCTACATCTCTACACATGCTCATAAGCTTCCCAGTACTATACATTTCTCAGCCATTCCATATGTGAACAAAGACCAGGCAATGAAAATAATGTCCTTAAGCTCAGGGTAATATGTGAAAAGACTGCATTGTCACAATTATTTAAGGAAAAAAAATACACACGCATATATGCATATAAGCTTATAATATAATAAAAGTTAGTTTAAAGACCTTAAGAGAAAGTATGGAGTGTGTAACATAACACTTCTGGGAGTTTCAGCCTTACGCAGTCAAACACCACGGCAGTATTCTGAACTGAAGATCTTCTGGGGAGGGGTATCCACACAGAAGGCAAGTACTCATTATTCTAGTTTCTTCTGGAAGTAATATCCTTATTTACCTTATTTTAAACACATATTTAAAGTCATATTTATTTGCTTCTAAATCTCTATTTTCCATGAGATCTTGCTCTTGCTAAGTGGGTTTTTCTCGAGGCATTTTTCAAAAGCATAAACCCCTAAGTTGATGAATAGTATTCTGGTGTGTCATTAAACAAAATGTACAGATACCTTGGGGCCTTTAATAATATAATTTAATGTAATAAAAATAAAGTTTACTGGAAGAATAAAATGAAACAATTAACAAATCTCCC
>NW_007051839.1:0-725 GCF_000164805.1 Carlito syrichta | reverse complement strand
CCACTGTCTTATGCAGTGGGCCATGACTTGGCTAGGAGGATGTGGATCGACTTTAGGGTTACCATTTCAGCATCTCTTTCATCAGGATCCCTTGTTAATGGCGATTTCATTCCTTGCCTTTTCTCTTGGTGTTGGCACCGGGAGCGCATCTCCAACCGTCCTTTTTAACATTTAGTAGCCTTAACAAATCCTCCTTGCTCCTGTGGAAAGCTTCCTCATGTTGTTATTCAGAGGAACTGAACCAGTCAGTGGGACTGTGTTGCCTCATAGCACCCAGCTCAATGTTGGTTCAAAAGAGAAAAGATAGTAGTGAATTGAAGAAAAGGGAACACATGACAAGGTATATTCTCATAAAATCAAGTCTGCAGCCATTCAGGGGAGTAGAAGAGAGGACAGGGCAGAAACAAAGAGTAGATTGCCCATTGTGCCTTTGCTTCTAATGTTAAGATGCTGGGCTCTAGCATCCAGTGGCTGTGGAAGAAAAACTTGACCAATCACAGGTCCCAGTTATGAGTATGCTGTCGGAGGATAAAGAAGACTGTTTTCTGATGCTTTAGAATCAGCTTATGAGCGACTTGGCTTTAGCCAAAAGACTTTTCAGTCTTAGATGGAAAACTGAATTCAGACTACTAGAACCTAGCTGGGAGAGAGGGCGGCCAAGCCGGGAGTAAAGGCATCAGGAAGAGGATAGAGCCAGGTCATGTATATGGCCAGTTCTCCAGGTG
>NW_007051838.1:0-782 GCF_000164805.1 Carlito syrichta | reverse complement strand
ATTCGTTTGGTACGATCCCCAAGTGTCTAACATTCTTTTTAAGTTATGAGTATTGAGGGATCTGAAGAGAGTAGCTGCCGGTTTCTTTTTTCATAAAGGAGTCTCCTGAGTTTCTGTGATGATTATAATTTGGTGTTTTACGTTTAGGTCTTTGATCCATTGAGAGTTAATGTGTATGGTGATAGTGAGGGGTCCTGTTTGAATCTTGTTCATGTAGTCAGACTTTTCCCAGCAACATGTACTGAATAGGTTCTCCATTCCCCAGTGGGTCCTGGAGGTTCCTTCAAAGATGAGTTGGGTGAGAATTTGAGGATTTCACTCTCTGTCCTGAGCCATCAGCCTGTGGACCTTTTCCAGTACCAATACCAGGCTGTTTGGCTTATTGTAAACTTATACTAAAGTTTCAATTGCGGAAAGTGATAGTTTCTGCTTTGTATCTTTTGATAAGGATTCTTTCGGCTCTTCATGATTGTTTTAAATTTCAGATGAATTCGCTATTGTAATTTCCAGGTCTGAGAAGAATGATGTTAGCTTCTTGGTGTTTTCCCTGTTTCACTCGTTGGCCTAAACGGCTAATTTTTCAATGAAAAGATGTGAGCAAAGTCAGGAAAGCAAGCATGTCAGCTTGCCATTCATGACATCAGCCTCAGAACTGTGACATCATAATGGGCGGGACCTTGACGACTGAGCAAGCCTTCAGTATCAAGGATTTAAGTACAGTGCTCTGACAAAAGCGGAAGACATGGTGGATTTTCATTCCCAAGAATGAAGGAAGCAAGGTG
>NW_007051837.1:0-805 GCF_000164805.1 Carlito syrichta | reverse complement strand
GCTGCTGTTGATTTAAAGGAGTGCCGTTTTTATGAAATTTAGATAGGCATTCTCTTGCCAATGAAAGCCTTTTGGCATTCGGGACATAAGGTTTTGGTCGAGTAGCCTCAGTAAGTAGTGACGGTATGCCGTTTAAGCTGGCCATACCTTACTTCACTGGACAATCTATTAATGTGTCCAACTTGACCATAGTTAAAGCAAGACTGTAATGAGATATTCTTTTGCTTATTACTTGTATACTTTTACTTATATTACTTATATATTGTTTATGTATTACCTATAATATTTATATTACTTATATATTGTTTATATTGCTTATATATATTTCTTAGATGATTTATATATTGCTTTTATATATATATTGCTTATATTGCTTATATATATTGCTTATATTGCTTATTTTACTTATTACTTAGATTGCTTATATTACATATTCCTTATATACTTTTGCTTATATTTCTTATATTACTTATATTACTTATATATTTTTGCTTATTATTGCCTGAGCTCCTTGCATTCCTATAAGAAAAGGAAAGGCGTAACTAAGTTCAGGCTTTATTACAGTATTCTCAACTTTTAAAGGAAAACCTCAGAAAGAGGTGCAGTAAGAGGTAACATTAAGCTTAGCAGGGCAGTTTCTACTAATGTGCATGATTTGTCCCCACACATAACGATTGCTCTGAAACATTTTTCTGTTTACCTGCGCCCTGCATACCTTGAGCGATCTGTGAAAATGTTTCTCCCTTCAATGCTGCGGCCAAAGCCATCCCTTGAATAATAGCTATGCTTACGTCTGTGCACTGAA